>NC_069499.1:1447193036-1447393036 GCF_027579735.1 Bombina bombina | reverse complement strand
CTGGTATTGGACCGGAGGTTATAGGAGGTGGGAATAGCCGGGGAGAGCATTCTGCTCAGGTTGGGTGGGAGCTTCCCTTAAAGGCTCTTAAACACAAGGCAGGAAATATGGAGGGTGCGTCTTGATTCCAGCAACAGCCAGTTTAGTTATTTTACCATGTCACAATGGTGGGTCCTGTAGTTACATTGTAGCACAAAGCGGCAGAACGAGTTATACGATGTATTAAGTTTATTAAGGTGAGTTTGCAGTGCATTTGCTGTACAATCTTTTCCTTTACTGTAGGGCTGAGGCAGGATTTGTTTCTGTACAGGGCACCTAGTTTTGGATAAAGTTTAGATGCAAGTTTTTCTATGTGGAGGCCAAAAGATAGATTGGGGTCTAACAACATACCTAAGTATTTGAAAGAGTGGAATGCGGTCAGCGTGCAATTGGATTTTGTTTTGATGCATAGATGGGGATTTTGTAATTTGTGTAATTTATGTCCTGTTCCAAAGATCATTGTGACAGTTTTGTCAGTGTTTAGGAAGAGTTTGTTTTTTGAGATCCACTTTTCTACCTCTGTGAACTGGTCTTGCTTCAAACTGCGGCAGATTGGAATTGTTTGCATAGATTACTGTGTCATCTGCGTAAATGTGTACAGTTGAGGATTTGCAGACATTAGGCAGATCATTTATAAATTATGTGAATAGTAGGGGGCCGAGAATGGAACCTTGGGGAACACCACACGTGACTAGGAGAGGGAGGGAGTCACTGTCAGAAATGGAGACATATTGTGAACGATCCGATACATATGATCGAAACCAGGTTAACGGACGATCAGCAATACCAGAGTTTTTTAGTTTGAGCAGTAGTATTTCGTGGTCTACTGTGTCAAAGGCCTTTGCAAAATCAAGGAAAATAGCTCCAGTTAGGTCTCCTTGTTCCATGCCAGTTTGGATGTCGTTGCAAACTTTTAGAAGGGCAGTTGTAGTGGAGTGATTCGGTCTAAAACCTGATTGATCAGGGGTCAGATAGTTAGATTGTTGGTAATACTCACATAGTTGCGTATGGACGCATTTTTCTAAGATTTTTGACAATACTGGGAGCAAAGATATAGGGCGATAATTAGAAACCAAGGTTAACTCCCCACTTTTATGGATAGGCACTACTCTTGCAGTTTTCCAAAGTTTGGGTATGTATCCAGATACCAAGGATTCGTTAATTTGGGTTGTGACAGGTTTAGCAATTGCCGGCGCACTGAGCTTCAACAGCATTGCTGGGATTTTATCGGGTCCAGACTGGTTTTTCATTTTTAGATTATTAAGGTGTTTTTCTTAATGACAATGATGGGTACAGGTCTAAAATTGAACTTCTCTATATTGGGTCTTTGTTGATTTAGTGGGGCCTGATCCACATTTGTAGTTTCAGGATGCGTGTCATTTATTAGTTTGTCAATCAGGGTGGTGGAGCATCTGACAAAATAACTATTAAAGGCAATACAACTTTTCCTAAGTACTTTGTGCGAATGGTAAATTATTCATTTTGTATGATTTTTAAATTACAATTTTAGTTGAAATAGTTTTTTTATTAGCTCCTCTCCTCCTTCAAAAATAACAGGAAATACACATACATTTCACATTCTGGGTACAAAATACATCTCAACATAGAAGTCTATCTAAATAGACATGTCTAGGTCAGTAAAGTTCTTTTTTGGTTGAGTTTTTACCAGTCCATATGTGTTATCCCTTAGTTTGTAACATGAAGACTTCAACAATGGAGTTTATCTTCCTCCCATCAGCTTATATTATGGGATGATGAAACAGTCTTCTCCATAATGAAGTGAGGAGTAACCTTTTTCCATTGAATTTTCCCTCTTCTTTTACTCCTTGTCTTTAACATATAGGTTAATTTCTTTCATAAGGAATAAAATAATGTGGGGTGTAATATCTTAGTACATTTCCAACCTTAAAAGTCAACATAACAAATTGAACCAACAAAACAGACAAACAAGAACATCTACAAATTTATATCTTGACACAGCACAATTTATCATTGGAATATCTAAAAGTTGCTAGCTCATTCAAATATCCATCCATGCTGACTTAGTTTACCTTACTATCCACTTAGTTCCCTTCTTTCAGCCTTTCCCCAGCAATCATTGCCAGTCATTTCCTATTCTCTAGTTCCCTTATGCAAAATATACCGTTTTACTGTTTACTGTTTCCCAACCTTTTGGAACAAAGGCTCCGTGTTTTGCACATTTGCTGCTGACTCATACATCAAGTATGTCGTCTGAATTCTAGCTAGAACCTCTGCCCAAGACGGGATCTCCGTCTTCCAATATCTTGCGATGGTTGTTCTAGTTACAGTACAAAGGATTCTAATAAACATATTTATGTGTGCATTGAATCTAGAGATGTTTTCATGTAATAATGCCTGGGCTGTTAAACTGCTCTAATATCCTTTGAAGTCTTGCTACTTGTAGGCACTTCTTGTCTGCAATTACCTTATTGCCAACTACCTTGGATTGCTTCAGTTACCTCGGTCCTCACTTTTGCATCAAGGTTTCCGGAACTACTTACCTGACAAATTCATCCGCCTGTTCCGTTCACGCTGAGGATTACACATGCTGAGGATCTCACACGCAGCCTTTTGTTCCACGCTGGATGTCCGTTGCTCAGGGTCTCTCCACCGGAACCTCCTGCATCCTACCAACTTACCTTCACGCTTGTTCTTCAGGTCACGCAAGTACTCTCCTAAAAGAATGTAAACTGATTTGCCTTATCTTCTTATGGATGTATGCCCAACTCTGCTCCGTGTATGCTAATGCTCATTGACTGTATTTCTTACCGCACTTGCTGCATTATACTGACTGAGCCTTCTTTAATGCTTGCTACTTACTTAATCTGCTTGAGCTGCAACATTCGTTTCATTTCTATTATTGCTGAGCTTCATTTATCCACTAACTATTGTTGTATATTGGCATGCTACTCCTAAACTATTAAGGAGTCTTAAGGTAACACTCCTAGCAATCGAATCATCTCCTGTTTCACGCATTTGTATATATATATATATATATATATATATATATATTAACAACCATATATATATATATATATATATATATATATATATATATATATATATATATTCCTATTGCTGGAACTTAACTACTGAAGTAACTGCTGTATATATTTTGACCCATATGTTACAGACTCATAGCATTTGGTGTCCTAACCTTACAGCTACACACAATCTGTTTACCTTTATATGTTATTTGTAGACAGAGCATTACATCTGCTGGCCTGATGAACTATTTCGTTCCATTTTCCTGTCTCAATCTCCTTGCCTAAATCTGTTTCCCACCTTGACAGTACCGGGGTTTTAGTCTGTGCTCTGGTCTCTTGAATTGCAATATATAGTCTAGAAATTGCTTTTTTAGGTCTATAAAGGGATGTACATAAGTGTTCTAGAGTGGTCAGTCGACTATGTATTCTAGTTGACTCTAAGTATGCTCGTATGGCTGACATTACTTGGAGATAAAGGAACCACTGTAGAGGAATAGGCTCAAGTTTCTGTTGGAGTTGGGTAAATGTCAATAGTTTACCATGCAGTTGCATATCTGCCACCCTATACAACCCCTTGTTTTCCCACTTCTTTACCTGATGTTTGTGTTCGGCGTTTATAATATATGCAAGAGGCACTATCGATGAGTGTATAGGAATTACCTTGCCTGCCCGACAAAGAGAAGTCCATTGCTGCCTTGCAGTCAATGTAATTTTGTTCAGGTATATAGAATGGGATTCGCAAAAATCCTTGTTCTAGAGAATGCCATCTGGCATCTCTTGTTGCAACATTTCTGCCTCCAGAGCAGGCCATAGAATGTCAGTTTGTCGTCTTCCCAATGTTGAGTTTTGGGCTAATCGAGCTGCTGTGTAATAGTCATGTAAATTAGGGGCTCCCACCCCTCCTAATTGTCTGTGTCTGTTCATAATGTGGTGTGAGATCCTTGGATGTTTACTATCCCTCAGATATCTGTTTATATCTCTCTGAAGATTGTAAAGGACTGGGATATTTAGCTTAATAGGGAGTACTCTAAAGAGATACAAAATTCTTGGTAGAATTGTCAATTTTACCGCAGACAATCTGCCATACCAGGAAAAGCCCATCTTCCTCCATTTCCCTAGATCTGCTCGAATTGTTTTGAACAAGGGCGTATAATTTGTCGCGTAAAGCTTCGAGGAGTGTGTTGTAAGTTTGATCCCTAGGTATTTTAGCCCCTCTGATACCCATTTAAAATCGAAATTTGCCTCAATCAACTTAATCGTGTGCTTAGGGATAGACAAGGGGAGTGCCTCACATTTTCCCGCATTAACTTTATAACCAGAGATTTACAGTTGTATAGCCTGGTATACAAAGGTCAGTGACTTTAATGGGTTTGTTATAGTAAGTAACACATCGTCCGCAAACAAAGTAATTTTGTGGTGTATCTTTCCTATTTCTAGGCCTGTTATATCTGGACAATTTTGTATGTATGCTGCTAACGGTTCAATACATATTGCAAAGATTAACAGAGAGATTGGGCATCCCTGCCTTGTTCCGTTAAGTATATGTATTTCCTTTGATTGGTATCCCACCGCCCTAACCTGAGCCGTGGGTTTCGAATATAACCCTGTAATGGCTTGTAGAAATCTCCCATTAAATCCCATTATTTTCTGCACCGCCAGCATATATTTCCAATCCACCCTATCGAATGCTTTCTCCGCGTCCAACGATAGGATAAGAGAAGGCATCCCTTTGTCCCGTAAAAAATCTATTATTGATATAATTTTGCCTATATTGTCTGGGGCTTCCCTATCTTTAATAAAACCCACCTGATCTGGGTGTATAATAGAGGGTAAGATATGTTTCAATCTATTGGCCAGTATTTTGGTTACTATCTTGAGGTCTTGGTTGATAAGAGAAATAGGACTATAGCTAGCGCAAGATTTTGGGTCTTTCCCCTGTTTCGGTATAACCACTATTTTGGCTCGAAGAAGATCTACAGGTATCCCCCCCCCCTCCATAATGTGGTTTGCAAACGTTACTATGTGGGGTATCAATATATCCTTAAATGCTTTGTAGTACTCCCCTGGGAACCCATATGGGCCTGGGGCTTTACCTGGTTTGAGATCCTTAATAGCCTTCAATACCTCTACATGAGTGATTTTGGCATTCAAAATGTCTATCTTGCTCATTTATTGCGTTAATATTTGCTTTTTGTAAGAAAGAGTCAAATACCGTTTGTGTGGAATGGTTGTGTTGTACTTTCTGGCCATTATACAGGTCACTATAGAACTGAGCAAAAGTATCTACAATATCCTGAGGATGGGACGTCACCCTACCATCAGGATCTTGTATTTGTGGTATAGAAAGAGCTTGATAGTTATCTCTAATTTTTTTTTGCTAAATATTTATCAGGCTTATTAGCAAAGATAAAATAATTCGTTTTTAATCTATATGCAGCTCTCAAGGAATGTTCATTTAACAATGACTGCCAGCTCTGTTTTTTTGCTCATGAGTTGTTGTAGTGTAAGGTTTGATTTAGTTTGTTTATGTACGTCCTCTAAAGATTTAATTTCTATGTGCCGTTGTTTTATGTGGGCTTCATTTTGCTTTTTATGTGCTGCCCAAGGCGTAATGGGATTCTCTGTGGAGTCTATATTAATCTGCCAGTACTTTTTTAAGTGTTTAGGTATGTTGTTCCATATAAGTGGATTTTTCATGCAGGATGAGTCATATGTCCAGGTCTTTATTCTTTGTGGGTCTGATAGATTGCCTACATTAAGTTGTGTGATAGAGTGGTCAGACCACACACATGGGTGGATAACCATAGATTGTATTGCTGGCTGTAGGATCTGGCTAGTAAATACATAATGTATTTTAGAATAATTATCATGAGCTGATGAGTAAAAGGTTGTGTCTCTTGTCTCTTTATTCAGGGTCTGCCACGTGTCATGTAGATTATGTTGCCCAAGTACGCCTAGAATGTTCTTGGCAATTGTCCTTTGACGTTGCTTTTTATTAGACTGTAAAGTAGTAGTATGTTTTACTAATGCCTGAAGGTCGATATTAAAGTCTCCCGCCAGGAATATTCGTATCCTGGACCAGCCAGTCAGCAAATTTGAGATTTTGTCAAAAAATTTGTCTTGTTGCTCATTAGGAGCATACACATTACACATCAACACATATACTTCCCCTATCCGTCCAGACACTAATAGATATCTGCCTTCTGCATCTGAAATTTGGTTTCTTTGTGTGTGAACGGTATGGATGAGTGTATCAGTATAGAAACTCCTCTTTTTTTGGAGTCTAAGGCAGAGTGAAATTGCAACGGATAGTCTTTTGCCCAGTATTTTGGAATAGTATTTTTAAGGAAGTGAGTTTCCTGAAGGTAAATTACAGTGGCCCTCAACCGTCTATAGTTAGTCATAGCTGTCCTCCTTTTTACATCTGTATTGAGGCCTCTTGCATTATGTGAGATCAGAACAATCTTAGGTAGTGCCATTATCCCTTATGTGTGTGAAAACTAAGCTCTTACCACTAGCAATCAGTAATAGTATAAGGTGTGACAATTGTATGCTGCAAAGATGGTAGGAGTTACTATCTCCTCTCTTCCCCTTCATCAAGGGTCTATAATTATCTACCCTTCTCCAACATCCACACAGATCAATATCCATTGATGAGCATAAAAGTAATGTGCTGTGTCTTACAACTCTATGGAACATTAGTGTAAACAGTACTAATATCAACATTAACAGATAATGATAAAAACTTTTAGAATAACTATACATCAAAACAAATACAATTTGTATCAAACATGTGGTCTTACCAGAAACCATGTGCAAACATATTTCTTAATGAGTGCTGGGACCATACTAGTCCCCTATTTTTTCCCCTCATAAGGATTCTTCATCTGGTTAACCTCCCTCTAAACTTGGAAGTTATTAAGTTCAAGTGAATCCCTCAGCTGTCGAAAGAGAGCACGGATACCCTCATCCAGCTCGAAAGTTTTTTGGTTTTCTCTTTAGGCTATTTCAAGTTTTAGCTTTTTTATTTGTAACTTTTTTCCATTTTAGCCTTTGAGATTTCGGGCGGGGTTGGGATGCATCAGGTGGGTATGATGGCGTTGCTCCACTTGTGGTATCTGGAGGCTCCAGGTCTAGAAGTTTACAGAGATCTGGTATCTCCTCTGTTGTCTTGATAGTGGTTGTTTTCCCATTTCGCATCACATGTAACGCGAAAGGGAAACCCCATCTATATGGGATATGATTCTTCCTCAGGAGGAGAGGGAGGGGTCGCAGTGTATTTCTCTTTTGTAGAGTTTTAACGCAGAGATCTTGAAAAAATGCAATTATATTTTCCTGAAACTTGAAGGTGGGATTTTGCCTGGCTGCTAGAAGTATCTTTTCTTTATCAGGGAACCATAGAAATTTAATAATGACATCTCTTGGAGGTTGGTCCGGTTTGGGCTTGGGTCTGAGAGCTCTATGAGCTCTTTCTATTGGGTATTCTGATTCATTCGGCGTTCCCACGATTGCATGGAACAACTGCTGCAGGTAAGTTTGAAGCTCCTCAGCTGTTATAGTCTCAGGGATTCCTTTAAGTCTGATATTAGACCTTCTGCTTCTATTTTCCATATCTTCTATCTTTTCCTCCAACTCCAGTATTACTTGTTGTTGAGAAGCCAGAGACTCAGACACTGTATTTACTTCTTCGCCCATTTCATCCGTGGCCATCTCCAGAGAGTCTACTCGATTTCCCTGCTCCTAAATCTCATTCTTAATATCAGTAAGACTGTTGGTGATTTGCGCCTGAAAATTATCCGTTTTCTCCCACAGTTTTTCAAAATTAGCAGCTATGTCCTGCTTAGAGACCAGAGATCGAAGATCAGCCCTAGTCACAGGTATCATATATTCAGGGCTCGCTTCAGTTTCAGACTCCAAATCTTCCTCCATCTCAGTCATGAGATTATCCTGAGACTTGGGTGGTTTAGATGATTTGAAGAAGGTATCCATCGACGTGGATTTCACCCCTTTATCACTCTTGGAGCCTTTTCTAGTAGACATGATGAGTGCCAGAGATGAGAAAGATACACTGTATTGTAGTGTAGCCACTTAGCTGAGCCGGAAAGAAAAATAGTAATAATCTCTCAAATTATCCAGTCTCAAGGAAAGGAGATAGTAGGCACCTACACGTCTCTTTATGAGAATAGAATCGTTTGTTGCATTACTTTAGGGTATATATTCAGTTTCCTCCCTCCCCAAGCTGGAACAGAAAACGGTCAATAGCTCCCTCACTCTCAGTTATTTGACTTGATATGCACACAGAGTTGAATACACCAGCGTTTACCCTTTATTCATCTGAGGTCCTCACTCATTGTGGTTACATTGCCCTTATCTCTTATGATGTTGCAGACATATACCTTTAATTAAACGTCTTATGAAGGGCAAAGGCCTAGCTGCAAAAATAAAATAAAAGTCCCTTGATGATTATATCATGTTGGTCTCTGTCAAACCACCTCAACATGCTCCTTCAAGTAGCCATAGCACACTTTAATTCACTATCTCTCTTTGATCTGGGCAGACAGGAACATCTCCTGCAAGCCCCAGTTTATTGTATTGTTTCTCTGAGATTGTCTCTTCACCCCGGGGGCAAGTGTCCTCACTGGACGAAGTTGGGAAGGGATGATGGGATATGACCTGCTGATCCTAATCAGCAGGAAATGGAGGGGATAGAGAACAGTCTATCAATACTCAGAGCTTTTATCTGTGATATATATTGCAAATCCCTATATATAGTAATCCAGATGTCTCAGAAGATATATGGAGGGTGGCTGTTCCTTTCACTGAAACAGTTTTAGCAGTCAGGTGGTAAGACTCGGGCCCAAACCAACAACAACTGGTGAGAAAAACAACACTGCAGCTTCAAACCACAACCTGCAGATCTCCACAGTAAGCAGCATATATATTTGAAAACAAATCTGCAATGGAGGATTCATATACACAGTAAGAAGCTGTGAGACAGGTATGTATTTATGTTGCAGAAGTCTTAGTAAGTCAGTCTGAGCCCCAAGCTCGCCCAAATTGTGTACTAAACCTGGGTGCCGGAACTGTTAATTCAATGTGGGTTATACAGGCTGGACAAAGCTGGCTTGTAAAATAGTGTTTTTTTTATTAAGCTGCTCCGTTAAGATGTTGGACATGGGCCAGCCTCTCACTTTGTGATTAGTAGCTATACTGTTCCGGAGCGGAGCCCCGGCCCTCCGGAACAGAGTATGTTGTGTGGTGTCTGCTTTTATACTGTGTTTATACAGCTGTCTGGATGCCTTTATGAGATAGGCTCGCTCAACTGACCTGGCAGGGTGTCAATATATTGGGAGTATTTCTACCTTCCCCTCTCAGTATTGGATCTCGTTGCTCCTACCAGGATCAGATGGCGCCTTCTTCACCGCGGATGCCTGATGACGTCAATTTTCAATGGCGTGTTTTCGCGCCTTTCCGATTTTACACTGGGTTGCGGTCCGTAGCTGTTTAGGGAGTCGCCCCCGCTCTCAATGTTTCACCGCTGTTTGCCGCTCACATATCTGAAGTCCCATAGTCATCCAGGCAGATAACCCAGAGGGATCTCTGAGCCAAGCTGGTAAAGCTCTCAGCCACCGCCACTTTTACAATGAGACTTCCAACAGGGGAAATAGTTGTTAAGTCCTCAAGTTATCATTAGGACAGGTCTTCACAATCCTTCTTAGGTTTAGTGGCTCAGTAAAATATAAAAATAAAGGAAGGAAAATGTCTGTTAAGTCTGTTTAAAAAGAAAAGTATGCAGGAGCTCTGCAAAGTCGCATCCACTCGCTTCTCAGGCTAGCTCCGCCCCCTTCTAAATTACAATTTTAATGGTACACTTTTTGTAATATATATAAACCTTCACATACAAACACATCAGTATACACACCTTAGCAAGACACCATAGATAATTTCACCAAGGAAATAGAAGCACTGGCGAGCATTCTTAAATAATCTCGCTAGCCCAGAGACCTTTAGATCACCCTATGTTCTAATTTCTTACTTTTTTCCCAATATATCCACAACTTAGTTTATAGAGTAGCAAGGGAATATTTCTGTGTGTTTTTTTTTTTTTTTTTTTAGTTTCAAAAACTTTTATTGAGACCAAAATAGAAATCGGAAACAAAAGACCACCATATTAGAGGAGGAATATCAATTTTATACACTACATTCAATCGACCACCTCAAGTCAGTAAACCTCACCTTATGTTAAAATGGGAACAAGACACTGGAAAAACATGGTCTGTTAAAACTTGGACAGAGAACCTTGCCGGTGGGTTATCTTTCTCACAGAACGCGACACTTAAGGAAAACTTCATTAAGGTAGCCTTTAGATGGTATTTATATCCGAATAGATCGGAGGGTGGGGGAGACCCATTGACCAAACTCTGTTATAGAGGATGCGGAGAAATTGGGATATACCCGCACATGTGGTGGTAATGCAGGTATCTTAAGGAAATATGGGAACACACCTCGGCCCTAATAAGTGAGATTTTCCAAAAGACAATTGTACTAACAATGGAACAGGCACTGCTCCACTTCCCGATCCCGGGACTCACTAAACACAATAATAAACTAGCTAGGTGGATCTTTACTATAGTTAGATTGGGTATAGCCCAATTTTGGAAAGGAATTCCTCCTAGTTTTGAATTAATAAAGCAAAAGATGACATATCACTTTGATAAAGCTACAGCCGAATATCGAGATGATAGGGATGCTTTTCTATTGCAATTGGAGCCATATACCCACTACCATGAAGCCTCTAGGAGGGGGGGGGGGCAGGGGCAGACTAGGCTAAGCGCAGAGAACATGGAATAGAGCTAGGCTTAACTCAGCTAAGGCTCAGAGGTAACTCTGAAGTACTTAATATTGATTGCTAAAATGATGTGTTACAGTTGTTTTATGCTACAATGTACCATATTGGAGTATACTTAACATTTGATAAATGATTTTATATTGTTGGAATGTTTGATCATTGAATATTGTATATGCAAAATCTTAAATAAAAAAAAAATAAAAAAAATTAACTACAATTAAATACAATTAAATAAAATTATCTAAAGTACGAAACCCCCCCACTAAATTACAGAAAATAATTACAAGTTTTTTAAACTAATTACACCTAATCTAATCCCCCTAATAAAATAAAAAAGCCCCCCAAAATAAAAAAAGCCCTACCCTATACTAAATTACAAATAGCCCTTAAAAGTGCCTTTTTCGGGGCATTGCCCCAAAGTAATCAGCTCTTTTACCTGTAAAAAAAGTACAATAGCCCCCCAACATTAAAACCCACCACCCACACACCCAACCCTACTCTAAAATCCACCCAATACCCCCTTAATAAAACCTAACACTAACCCCTTGAAGATCACCCTACCTTGAGAAGTCTTCACCCAACCGGGCCAAAGTCCTCAACGAAGCCGGGTGAAGTGGTCCTCCAGACAGGCAGAATTCTTCATTTAAGCCGGGGAGAAGAGGTCCTCCAGATGGGCAGAAGTCTTCATCCAGACAGCATCTTCTATCTTCATCCATCCGGCGTGGAGCGGGTCCATCTTCAAGACATCCGACGCGGAGCATCCTCTTCATCCGACGGCTTCTTCAACAATGACGGGTCCTTTAAGTGACGTCATCCAAGATGGTGTCCCTTCAATTCCGATTGGCTGATAGAATTTTATCAGCCAATCGGAATAAAGGTAGGAAAAATCCTATTGGCTGATGCAATCAGCCAATAGGATTGAAGTTCAATCCTATTGGCTGACCCAATCAGACATTAGGATTGAGCTCACATTCTATTGGCTGATTGGAACAGCCAATAGAATGCGAGCTCAATCCTATTGGCTGATTGCATAGTTAAAATAAATACAAACTTGCCTGTAAAATAAAAATAAACCCTAACAATGTAACTATTAGTTATATTGTAGATAACTTAGGGTTTATTTTACAGGTAAGTATTTAGTTTTAAATAGGAATAATTTAGTTAATTATAGGAATTTTATTTAGATTTAAGTTAGGAGTTGTTAGGGTTAGGGTTAAACTTAGGTTTAGGGGTTAAGAACTTTAATATAGTGGCGGCGATGTTGGGGGCGGCAGATAAGGGGTTAATAAGTGTAGTTAGGTTGTGGTGACATTGGGGGCGGCAGATTAGGGGTTAATTAATATAATGTAGGTGTCGGAGATGTTGGGGGCAGCAGATTAGGGGTTCGTAAGTATAATGTAGGTGGCGGCGGTGTCCGGAGCGGCAGATTAGGGGTTGATAATATAATGCAGGTGTTGGCGATGTTGGGGGCAGCAGATTAGGGGTTAATATGTGTAAGATTAGGGGTGTTTAGACTCGGGGTTCATGTTAGGGTGTTAGGTGTAGACATAACTTTTATTTCCCCATAGGAATCAATAGGGCTGCGTTAGGATCTTTACGCTGCTGTTTTGCAGGTGTTAGGTTTTTTTCAACCGGCTCTCCCCCATTGATTCCTATGGGGAAATCGTGCACGAGCACGTTTTACCAGGTTTTTTTCAACCGGCTCTCCCCCATTGATTCCTATGGGGAAATCGTGCACAAGCACGTTTTTCCAGCTCACCGCTAACATAAGCAGCGCTGGTATTGAGGTGAGATGTGGAGCTACATTTTGCTCTCTGCTCACTTTTCTGGGCTGCAAAAGAGCTAACTGCCCTTTTAAGGGCAATGCCCATCCAAATGCCCTTTTTAGGGCAATGGGGAACTTAGGTTTTTTTAGTTAGATTTTTATTTGGGGGGTTGGTTGTGTGGGTGGTGGGTTTTACTGTTGGGGGGGTGTTTGTATTTTTTATAGGTAAAAGAGCTGATTTCTTTGGGGCAATGCCCCGCAAAAAGCCCTTTTAAGGGCTATTTGTAGTTTATTGTAGATTAGGGTTTTTTTTATTTTGGGGGGGGGCTTTGTTATTTTCATAGGGCCCTTAGATTAGGTGTAATTAGTTTAAAGCTTTGATAATTTATTTTTTATTTTTTGGAACTTAGTGTTTATTTTTTTGTGTAAATTAGTGTTTATTATTTTTTGTAACTTAGATGTTAGTTTTTGGTAATTTAGTAATTTTTTAGGGTAGATTTAAATTATTTCAATAGGGTTAGGTTTTTAAATATATAATATAGTTAATTTAATTTGTAGCTTAATGTAATTTTAGTATAAAAGTTAGGTTAGATTAATTATTAATTTAATATAGTTTAATGTAATTTAATATGATAGTTAGGATAGGTTAATAAACAGTTTAAATGTGTGGAAAGGTGATAACTAAGCGCCAACTATATAACGCAACAGACCTCCAGCTCTAATAAATTGGCACCTAGTTGCCAAGGGTGGATTCAATTTTAAGATTGGATATCAGAGCGCCAAACAACGTAGGCAGGGTCTACGGGCAGATGGTCAAATACCAAAGGTAACAATAGGTTGAAATAATATGATTTAATACATAAGATAAAAAAGTTGGTACATTTAAAATTAAACAACAATTAGTCATGGATCCATGTTACACTTTAAAATATATATTGAAACACTTGGAACAATTTAAAAATGCTTGTAGAACAATTAATAACAGCAACAAAAAAAATCTAACAAATAATGTCTTTTGCATAAAACTTAAATTCTAATATGTGAATGGTAGGAGTGCTTATGCACACTCTATTTATAAAAACAATGGGTTACAATGCACAGGTGGATAGATTCCAGGTTGCTTGAAACCGGTGGGTGTGAAATGTAAGTGGCTCCGAATTGGGGTTTTGCCTATGTGTTTATCCAAAATTATGTAAATCTTAACAGGTGGACAAAAAATGTTACAGGAATGTCTAGAACCTGAATTCAAAATATAAGATCTGAGGTTGTGCCTATGTGTTTATCCAAAAAGGGTGTAAATCCTAACAAGTGAAAAAATGTGAGAAAAATATTGCAGGGGTGTGTGAACCTTATTTTCAAAATAAACAATGAATTAAAAATAAAAGGATATACAAGTGAATTTTTGACAAATCAACTAATGCATACATAAAGCATAAATAGAACCAAATAAAAACAACAGCACAACTTTAACGTGTGTTCAAATGTGTTTCTGCTTGCAAATTGTGATGTGATGTGAACAAATATCTATTATAAACACTGAATAGTGGCAAAACTTTGTGATTGGATTGAAATTGAACACAGGCTCTAAATTGATACCCTAAAATTCGAATCTAAAGGGCTCAGAGTTGCTGAGCTAGATATAAGGGACTTGCTCAAAGAGCCTCGAGATGTTAATTAAAAGAGACCATATAACAACAGTGGTTTAAAAAACGGATATAACATAAAATACTTAAAAGTCCAAATAAATGTTCAAATTGGATAATAAGAATCTTGCTATAGTCTATCTCAATATGGATCCCAACTGCTGGGCGGTAGTTAACAAATAATTCCAACTTGCAATGTTGTCCCTTACCTGCCAAAAAAGGAAAGGCAAACAATAGTGCAGATGGCTTCTTAATGTGATCACAATTAAAAAACTCCTTACCAGTCAACCGGTTTCGGTCTTCACTGACCTTTCTCAAAACTAATATAGTCTAATTAAATTTTAAAGGTAAGTTTAAATTAATTATAAGATAGGGATGAGTTATTATTGATTATAAAGTTAGCGGGTTGTTAGGTTTAGGGGTTAATAGGTTCATTTAGTTTATGGCAATGGGGGGGCTGGCGGTTTAGGGGTTAATAACTTAATTTAGTTGCGGTGGGCTCCGGCAACGGAGGGATAGGGGTTAATAACTTAATGTAGGTGGCGGCGGTGTAGGGGCGGCAGATTAGGGGTTAATAAGTATAATGTAGGTGGCGGCGGTATAGGGGGCGGAAGATTAGGGGTTAATAAGTATAATGTAGGTGGCGGCGGTGTCGCGGAGGCAGATTAGGGATTAATAAGTATAATGTAGGTGGTGGCGGTGTCGGGGCGGCAGATAAGGGGTTAATAAGTATAATGTTGGTGGCGGTGGTGGTGGGGCAGCAGATTAGGGGTTAATAAGTATAGTGTAGGTGGCGGCAGTATAGGGGGCAGCAGATTAGGGGTGTTTAGACTCGGGGTACATGTTAGGGTGTTAGGTGTAAACGTTACTTTATTCTCCCATAGGAATCAATGGGATATCGGGCAGCAGCGAACATGAGCTCTCGCTGCTTTCAGACTCCTATTGATTTCTATGGCATCCGCCACCTCCAAGGCGGCGGATTGAAAACCAGGTACGCTGGGCCGGAATAGTGCAGAGCGTACCTGGTGGGTATTTGTTAACTTCCAAAAGTAGTCAGATAGTGCCGAATTTGTATTTGGAACATCTGTAGTGACGTAAGCATCAATCTGTGTCGGACTGAGACCGGCGGATCGTATGTTACGTCACAAAATTCAACTTTTGGTGGTCTGTAGGGTTTGATAAATAAGGCGAATCAGGCTCGCCACAATTACGCTGCAGAATTCAAGCTTATTTGCAGTTGACTGCTTGATAAATAGGGGCCATAATCTGGCCCAAAGTGTTTTGTTCTGTGTGTGTGAATGGTGAGGAATTAGTTAAAGGGCCATGATACCCAAATGTTGAAACACTTGAAAGTAATGCAGCATAGCTGTAAAATGTTGACTAGAAAATATCACCTGAACATCTCTATGTAAAAAAGAAAGATATCTTACCTCAAAAGTTCCTCAGTAGCCACATCCCATTGTAAAGGACTTCTAAGCAGCAAATCAGTATGTCTGTCCCGGGACAGCTAAGGGATTGAGCCTCGTGCACTCTTATCTTATTTCCCTATTCAGTTTAAGGAAGTTTACTATGAAATCTCATGAGAGTTAAGTAAAATCTCATGAGATCACAGTAAAAGAGTTAATGACCTCAGCACTGCTGATGCTGATTGGCTGCTGTTCATTTCTTCATTTATTTATTTTTTGTACCTGCAGCTGGGCAACAGCTGAGTATAAGTTTTTACACAGAACTTACTCTGCTGAGCTGAGGAAGTTGTGAGGTAAAATATATTCCTTTTTTACATAGAGATGCTCAGGTGATATTTTCCTGTCATCTTTTTACAGTTATACTGCATCAGTTTCAAGTGATTTAGCATATGAATATTATGTTCCTTTAAAAGTTTGCCTGTCTTAAAGGGACATTAAAGTCATAATTATACATTCATGCTTTAGACAGATCATACAATTTTAAACAACTTTCCAAATCCCTTCTATTATTTAATGTGCTTCATTCTCTTTTTAAAGGTTTATCTAAGAATGCTCAGGAGCCACAAAGAACCTAGGTTCTAGCTGCTGATTGGTGGCTGCATATATATGGCCATGTGTTCAGTTAGAGACCAGTTGTGCATTGCTGCTCCTTCAAAAAATGATACCAAGAAAATGAAAAATATTTGATAATAGTAGTAAATTGCAAAGTTGTATAAAATTGTATGTTTTGTTTAGAATGCTGAGACTTCCGTTGGGGGAGGAGCTGTGCAGTCTACCTGCTGCACACAGGTGTGGTGAGAGAACACCTTTCTACCGTCTCCCCGCTCTTAGCCGCTTGCCTGGGAGAAGTACCCAGGATTGTTGTGTGGCGCTCTGCGAGGCTACGGCCCGCCCGAGTTTGGAGTCTCAGAAAGCTGATACAGCTAAGCGATTTCTTCGCTGAAAATTTTAAACTGCATCAAGGCTAATTCTCCTACAGAATCTATGGGAGGAAAGGAAACTTTTGCTGCTTCTAAATACCCGTATTCTGCTAAAACTGAAGGAAGAGGGTAAACTTTGGATAGCCTACCGGTCCCCGTTGTAGGATTGCAGGCTCCGGCTTCTTTACTCGGATAGCTGTTTGGTGCAGGAGGAAGCCTCTTGATACCAGGTCCAGACAGCGTGTGGTAGGACACCCGCTTATTCATCCCACTACAGATGGTATAAGAGAGGCGGAGAAGCCTAAAGCAGAGGGGACGGATCTATTAGAAGCTGCGCTGTGACCTGAGGTAACCGGTCCCTTACAATAACCGGCAAAGGACACGCTTAGGAGGTCAGTGGCAAGCCCTAACCAGCTGAGGCTTAACAAACCCAGACACCGGCCGGAGCGTGATATAGAAACATATTCAAGTCAGCAGCGCCCTGTTAAGGCGCAATAAGCAGGAAATTTCTGCAGCATCGAGGCACAAAGAAAAGGATGCAGATAAAGAATTATGGTGAGAAGTGAATAAACTGATATATAGCTGGGAGAAGAAAGAGCTGTAAGTCGGACTTTTCACTCTTGACACCATTTGTGGCTGCAGCGGTAAGACTGAGGCTAAAGACTGACTTTGAATGTGAGCTTTGCAAATTAAAAAGTATTGCCTTAGCCTACTCTGATACCGTTATAGTATCTCTCATATTGTGGACTTCTGCCTAACTTAATGAATCTGTAGACACTAGGATTCTTATTTATGGCCCCTTGTATTACATAAAGATATTTGCATCTTTAGAATCCTGAATTACCAAGACAAGATTGAATATCTTAGATTATTTAAAAAAAGAAGTGAACCACTTATGTTTGGAAATAATAGAATTCTATTATTCCAAGACTATTTGGCAGAAACTTCTTCAAAATGGAATCTAATGGCACCGTTCTGCTCGCAACTTATTAATAAAGGCTATAATGCGTGGATGGTATATCCTGCCAGCGTAATTGTTGAACAGGACGGTGCCAGAAAAACCTTCCGAGAGCTGGGAGAGATCAAAAAATTTATAAGTGAATAATAACTTATCTCCCAACTATTCAAGGTTTATACCTGATTCCTTACAAAATGAGCAGCGTATTAGGTACTAAAATCTCTCATTTCTTTTATGGTAATTTATGTTTGAAAGAGAGCCAGATATTCTTGTTGTTTTTTTTTTTTTGTGTCCTTTTCTTTTTCTTTTTTTTTTTCTTTCTCTTGGTTTTCTAATCCGGGCCCGCAAGAGGAATCTTTATCTATTTGTGCCGGTAAGGACCGGTAATGGATATTAAATTCTTATCCTGGAATGTAGGGGGGATGGTCTCTCCTATGAAACGTAAGTTGATTATCAAATTACTGGCCAAACAAAAACCAGATATTGCTTTTATTCAAGAGACTCATCTTACAGAACAGGAAGTCTCTAAGCTTAAGATAAAATGGGTGGGAGAGGTAGTTGCCTCCTCTTCAAGCAGGAGAAAATGTGGAGTGGCAATCTTGATCAATAAAGCGCTGGAGTATAAGATTATTCAGGTGGAGACAGATATTACTGCAAGGTTTATTTTAATTCAAATTATTATTAATAAAACTAAATATGTTCTCTGCAATGTGTATGGCCCAAATAAATTCTGTAGTGATTTTTGGGAGTCCGTTAAAGTTAAACTTTTTCCTTATATAAAAGAGAACCTTATAATAGGTGGTGATTTTAACTTGACTATGCACCCAGAAATTGATAGATTCTCTCAGAAGAATCTTCCAGGAGAAGTTCTAAATATTTTATTACATTTTGCAGCAAATTACATCTTACTGATATATGGCGGTCCTTTAACCCAGATACATTAGGCTTCACGTGTGAATCTAAAGCACACAGGACTTTCGCCAGGATAGATCTATTTTTAATCTCCGAATCACTTGCGATTTGTAAAGTGGAGGCTGGAATTGGTGAGATCATGACCTCGGACCACTCAATCATATCCTTAATATTGAAATACCATGACAGTAATAAATTTAAAACTCCCAGGGCTTTTTTTTTATCCACATTATCTTTACAACAATCCTAGATTTAGCCATTGGTTAAAGCAGTCTTGGAGGGACTATAGTACACGTAATATTTCTTATTTTTATAAGATTGAAACTTTTTGGGAGGCATCAAAAGCAGTTTTACGTGGTGAAATTATGTCATTCTTGGATATTAAAAATAAGAAACAACGTGCCCGAGACTTGCAACTTACTAACCAGGTTAAAAATGCTTACAAAAAATATCATGGAGATCGATCCACTAGGAATTGGAATAAATATATAGCTCTCAGAAAGGAGAGGGACATATCTGTAGCTCAAAAACACTTAGAAGATGAGACCAAAATCAATTTACATTTTAGAAGCTTTCACGGTAGCTCTGCTAAAAATCTAGCGAGACTAGTTAAAGCAAGGAAGAAGAAGAACTTGATCTCTAGTATTAAGGAAGGAGATATAAGATATATCAATACAGAAGAGATATGTGGAGTTTTTTTCAAGTATTATAAACAATTATATTCTAAACAGGAATGTAACTCCACTAACCAAGATAACTTCTGGGATAAGGTTACTCTTCCCCAGTTACAGAAAGAAGAACTAGAATCTCTGAATGCCCCGATCACTTCTGAAGAAATATTAAAAGCCATTAGTTCATCCAAATTGAATAAAGCCGCTGGCCCTGATGGGTTTCCAGCAGAGTTCTATAGAAGTCTTGCGGTAGAAATAACACCAGTCTTAGATAAATTGTTTAATAGCTATTATATGACTAACAAACCAATTTCAGATCGGTTTGCAGCTGCAAATATATCACTTATCTTGAAAAAAGGGAAGAACCCAGAAGATCCAGCCTCTTATAGGCCAATTTCAGTCCTCAATGCGGACTATAAAATCTTAACTTCTATTCTCGCTTGTAGGCTTGCAGGGTGCTTGGACAAACTTATACATCCCGACCAGGTCGGATTTATGGCCACGCGAAATTCTACGAAGAATATTAGGAGATTAACTACGTTGGTTGACTATAGCTGGAATAGTGATCAGCTCAAAGGTAGAAATAATCTAAATGATAATGCAGTCCTTACGTTGGACGCAGTTAAGGCCTTTGACAGCATAGCTTGGACTCACTTATTTAAAACCTTAGAGAAATTTGGCTTTGCCGATAATTTCTTACATTTTATTCAGAAAATCTATTTGAAGCCAGAATCTTTTCTGCTGGTGAATCAAACGCTTTCTCCTAAGATAATATTAGAAAGAGGAACAAGACAGGGTTGTCCCCTTTCACCCCTTTTGTTCAATATTGCTCTTGAACCATTGGCAACCAGATTGAGAGAAATCTTGCCGGGGATACCAGATCTAGACCCAAATTTAAAAGTTTTACTATATGCCGATGATATTCTAATATGTTTGCAGAATACCAGAGACACAATCCCTAAGGTCATAAATATATTGGAGGAGTTTAGCTCCTTCGCGGGGTATAAATCCAACCTGGATAAAAGCGAATTTATGTGGCTAGGTAAAGAAACCAATCGACAAACTAATTTAACGTTTCGCACAGTCTCAACTATAAAATATCTGGGGCTGGAGATTCATAAAAATCCCAAATACTGGTACTCAGCCAATCTTGATACACTCTTTCAGAAGATTAAAGAAGATCTTGAGCTATGGAAGGCTTTCCCATTATCTATCACTGCATCAGTCAATCTGATCAAAACTATAATTTTTCCAAGGATTCTTTATCCTTTACAAAATCTCCCATTAATGCTCACCAATAAAGATGTAAGTAGATTGAATTCCTGGTTTTCCAAGTTTATTTGGAAAGCTAAAAAAACGCGTATATCACTGGAAAAATTGTCTCAAAAATTCTATAATGCTGGTCTAGCTTTTCCTAACATTAGATATTACAATATTGCAACTTTACTTAAAGTAGTTATAGATTGGCTAGCACAAACGAATAGGATTACCTCTTTTGAGTATGAATCCAGATTAATCCACCCTTGGTCTTTGAAGGCTCTTCTACACTGTCCGTTACAAGAACTACCGCGAGAAGTCTCTATATTACAATCTTTCAAAAATCTGATTTATGCATGGCAGAAGTTCTCTGGTATACTAGCATTGAATCCTTTATTTTCTGATTTTTTACCTATAAGAGGTAACCCTCTTTTTTTGCCAGGAATTGACCAAAAGGTATTTTTAGAGTGGCAGGACAGAGGCCTTAAGGATGTTGATCAGTTATTGGATGATCAAACCCAGATTCTCCCTTGGGAAATTATTCTCTCAAGATATTCGCTAGGTACTGGGAACCGTTTTGCCTATTTCCAGGTTCGTCATTATGTTAGTTCCCAAAGCTGGTATTCCTCAGTTAGATCTGAGTGGTCCGAGGTCAAGATTTGTATCCAAAAATTTATAATCGGAGACACATCAATTTCCTTAATCTATGATATTATGCTCACTAAACAGGGCATATTGTTGAGCGAGAAAATGGTCAATTCATGGACAAATTATATTCCTACAATTGATCAAGAAAAGATCTCGCGTAGTCTTAAATTGGTAGCAAACTATCCTGTCTCGGTAAATTGGAAAGAATCTCATGTTAAATTAATGAATAAATTTTACCTATCTCCTGCTAGGTTAGCGAAATTGTATCCTCTTAAAAGGGCTGATTGCCCGCGGTGCTCATATGGTAAAGCAGATCTTATGCATATGTTGTGGCACTGCCCCAAAATAAAACAACTATGGCAGAAAGTCCAGTTTTGGTTTAATAGGCTCTATAACGGGGCTTACCTGCTCTCTTTGCAAGATATAATATGTTTGATATTTAATCCCATTTCAGATTCTAAAATTCGGATTTTGAATACCATTATTTTAATTGTCAGATATAATATTTTCAAATCCTGGATTGCTAAGAGGCCCCCTAGCCTAGGAATAGTTCTTAAAGGGATACAATCCCAAATTATATATGAATCTTTTCATTTATCACAGGCTTCAGAAAAAAAAATTAAGACATTCTTGGTAGAATGGGCACCCACTATTAAGACTTATTCACTACAACTGCAGCAGCGGATTCTATCTCCATTTGTTTCTTCTATCAGCTTCGCTGAGCTAGTCTTGCTCCAAATATTTCCCGGATCTTGGATAAGGAATTTTTGAGATACCCATAAAATTGTGAGCTATTGCAGCTAAGATTGAGTCTTGCGGGTCCGGAGGATGGGTTCTTGTTTTTATTTATTTATTTATTTATTTTTTATTTTTTTTCTTATTTTTTTTTTTCTCTCTCTCTAGAGTTATAAAGAATACAAGAAAAGATATATAGCTACTTATTACATTTAAATGGCCTTCTTTTGATTGATGTGGGAGTAAAAAGGAAAAAAGTATTCTAATTCAGTTCCGGTTGAATTATACAGGTTTTTTTTTTTTTTTTTTCTTCTTTTTCCTTTTTTTCTATTATCATTATTGTTTAGTGTTGCCAGGTTTTTTTCAAAAAAACAATGAAAAATCCCAACGTTGTGTGATACTACCTTATAGACGATAACCATTACATGTAGAAGACAATGGAAGAGATTATATTAGTGTATCTCATTTAATGTCAATATGATTTTAGTAATGTGGCGTTTATTTTTTTTGTATGATCATACAATGTATTGCCCTGCGTGGTGCTAAGACATGTAATTTCTATGACTGTAACACAATGTTGGTTATAAATAAAAGCTTTAAAAAAAAAATTGTATATTTTACCTAAATCATGAAAGAAAAAATGTGGTTTTCATGTCCCTTTAATGTGAAGCAGGGCCCCATAGCTTTTAGGATGGTTATCTCAGTAATTCAGTTAGCATTTCTCTTATCAGTGTAAAGGGGAGAAACAGACATCAGGATTTTAGCTAACTGTTGCATGTCAGTTACACAAAGGTACAAATATGGTATGGTAAGGTTCTGGTCATGCTAAGAAGGTACATCATAAACTGATAACGTGCTGATCAGGCCATAGGTGATAGATATCTACTAATGATCATTGGTTTGTAACTTATAAGTGTATATGACGCAAATTGTATTATATATACTTAGTGGGAATCCCTCAGAATCTGTAAAAACCCTGTTATAGTATCTCCCTGTTCACTTGTAATAAACTATATTATTCACCTTATAGCCTCCTGGTCCTTTCCAAGGTTATCTAAAAGACCCACATCATCCGTTACACAATCATTTGCATTAACTTTAATCACAATATCAAAATTATTTCCATCAATGCTAAATACACTGTCCAAATCCCTCCACCAACTTTAACACTGTCCTAATACCCCATGTGCTAATTCTAACCTAACCCGTGCATTACCCTCTGCAAAATCCACTGAAGCTTACTACATAACCAATTAATTAAATTTCACAGTATTTAATTTTTGTTAATATTTGCAGGATTCCTCATGGTCATGACAAAGATGACTTTGTTTGGCCAAAATACACACGTGAATCTCAAGAATATGCAGTGCTCACGTCTGGCAGTTGGGAGGTGCACAGTAAATTTAACGTTAAACAATGTCATTTTTGGAATTACTACCTTCCAAAACTTGTGAGAAGATTGGGTAAGTAAGGCTTTTGTTCTTGGAATCTACCTATCCTAGCATCTTGCACCAATCTGGTTACTTAAAATTTGTTATAACTGCAAAATGAGAAAGAACTGAAGTCGTAAATAAGGCACCAAAAGCTAGGTTGCATTATGTCAGAACAGCTAAATACTGTTTGTTTTTTAAAATCAAAGTCATTCAAGTCTATCTAAAGACACACTTTTTGGGTTGAGAATTACATCACTGTGAAAACCTGTAAGATACTGAGCATTGAGAAACCTCACTAATATTATCTAAAACAATGTAAAACTATTTGGGCCAGATTATAAGTGAAGCACTAAATATCGCTTGCGAGCGCGCTGGTATTACAAGTTAATCACAATGGGAACGCAAGCTCACATTATCATTGCGAGGAAGCATTGCGCTTCCATAGGCTCCTAGATGGCATCAGAACCTCACGCAGCGAAGGGGGTAAGTAGCGCAGCGATGGGCAACATTTTGAAATATATATGTATATGACTATAAACATATATATTTATGTGTTAATATGTGTATATACACATATTAAAACATAAATATATATGTATATAATCATATACATATATATTTACATTGTGGTCTATGGGAACACACAGTTTCCATAGACAGCAATGTAAAGGCACCTTTCAGTGCTGTTTTTTTCTAACACCCAACTCCCACCAACTTTAGACTCCAAAAACTGCTTAGTGCAGTTGTTTTTTTTTAAAAAAAGATGCTACAATAATGATATTTTGAGGGCATCTAATCTCTGGTTAATTTTCTGAGCGTTATTTGCTACCACATGCCCGCAGTAGCAATAACCGGCCACTTGTAATGGCTAGTTAAGTATTGCACTGCCGCAAACAGGCTAATTTGCAATAATGTCACACTCCACTTGTAATCTAGCTCTTTATGTGCAAGTTTTTGCTTGATTCTTTTTATTTATCTAATAAAGCCACCTTGCCCTACTGAAAATTAATCTGACCTATAGCTTGACAGTATTTCTTGATGTTTCATATGACTTTTATTTGGACGTTACTTTGAACATTCTTACACATGCCCATTTTATATTTTAATAAACATAATGGGCTAGATTTAAAAAGCAGTGGATGCTACTTTCTCCGCCCAAAGTTTCCGGGTCGCCAGAAACTTAAGTTAAGAAACAGCAGTCGTAAGATCGGGATGATTGATACGATTGGGATGATTGAAACCCACTGCTAGTGGCCAATAGGCTGCGAATGTGGAGGATGCGGCATTGCACAAGCATTTCACAAGAAATGCTTGTGCAATGTTAAATGCCGACAGTGTATGCTGTCGGCATTTAGAGATGTCGGGCGGACATTATTTGCTACATCGAATCATGTCCGCCCGGCATTTAATAAGTTGACCCCAATTAATTAATTGTGTCCTATACATTTTAAAACATTGCTAATATAGCTCATTTAAAGGGATATGAAACAATAATATTTAGTAAAATAAATGTTAAATCAAAGTAAACATAAAAAAACAGATTGTGTTAAAAACAGCAAAAATCATTGTTTTCTTGCAAAATATCACTTTAGTGATATAAAACAGCTGAAGACTACTGTCACATGATTTTTGCAACAAAAATCCTCTACTGATAATGGGCAAGAAACTGACTGCAGGTGTCTCCTAGCAACCACATCAAAGGAAAAGCTAATCTTGTGCCTTCCTCTAGAGACCACAGTCCCCTTTTGCTGCTGTGACAGGAAATAATGGACCCTGCACAAATGTTAATGTTAAAAGTTAATGTTAAAAGTTAATGGGTTAGGAAAGGCTAAAAAAAATGCATTCCCAGCTTAATAAACAGTATTTCTTTATAATATTATGTCTAAAGATTTGGTAAGTTGTAGGAAGTTAAAGTATAATAATTGGAATTGTTCCATATGAGGGTTGGATGAATGTTTGAATTATGACATTCAAATTGTTGTATGCGAGGGATGAGCAAATGCTAAAACTTTCACATTCAAACGTTCCCTTTAAAATTCATTCAGCCTTTCTAATGTATCTATAAAACAAAATGTTAACATTCTAAGACATCAAATGCAATATAAAATGTTATCTTCACTGTAACATGTCAAAATACAAAGGGCTCCATGTACTAAGCAGTCAGCGAGCTACCCGCAACAAATCTCGCGTCAAAATTCGCAAACTGATATGTACAAAGCAGTCAATTATGTTAAAACTCGCATCTTTAAAATTGCGAGCGTACTTATCCGCCAAACCTCGCTACCGCTCCATTTTTCACTGTAATTAGACACATTTGACCACCAACTCGCCAAAAACGAATGTACTAAAAAATCTATTTGTCCGCTCGCTACAATTTCCGCTCCCACCTCGTTATTTTTGCCTCGCCACCTTTTAGGTGGCGGGCAAGGTACAAAACAATAGGAAAGTCAATCTAGACGCCAGTCTAGACATATATAAAAGGCAGTAATATCAGCATTGTACTTACAGCATAACTGGCGTCTAATTTGTCTCTCATTTCCATGTACATAAATTGCGCCCAATTTGTCGACTGTAATTAAAGAGTAATCTATATTTTAAATTTGTATTGTATAGTTGTCAATCTTTATAATTATTTTTATATTAATATTTATATATTATCAGATCCAGATGAAGCCATATCCAAATTGTAAATAAATATTACAAAAATAACGCTCTGTTATCACTCTTCAAAAAATTTTGAACAATAATAAAGTTGTTTAGATAAGTTGAACTTTTATAGGAGCAAAAGTCTATTCCCGTGACTACTATGATGTTCGTGACACCTTGCATGTCACGTGTTAATAATTGGCCAGACAATTCAACTGAAAGTTAAGTACATCAGCTTTGTCGCGGCGAGCGAGGCGTCAAATTTATCAACAATCCGCAACTGCTCGCGGCGGGCTAGACTTGTCTATTTATTGGGGGAATATTAGTACATAGCGACAGCGGACACCATTTCGCCCGCGGCGAGTAACGGCGAGTTTATCCGCGTCTACAATGACGGATGAATTGACGGCTTAGTACATGGAGCCCAAAATGTTAAATTGATTATAACATTTAAATGCAACATTTGAATATTACATTTGATCACTGATTTTATATTGGTCTATAAATATCGGCATTTAAAAGTTAATATTTAAATATGTGAACTTTGTATTTTATAATAAATGTGCAGAAAGTATAGAGATTTCTGTAAAAGGAATATAAAAAACAGCTTCTAAGGGGACATTAAACACTGAGATGGTAATATAAAGTGATAAATCGTATATATATATGTGTATATATATATATATATATATATATATATATATATAAAACTTCACAATATACTTTCATTATTTATTTTGTCCAGTTTTCCTGTAATTCCATTCTCAAATGTGTGCACATTTTCAGTTTCTGTTAGAAATGGAAGTGCAGAACACTGTTATATTCCAATATGGTGAATGAGAGGGCGCTAAAAGCTGGGTATACTTAACACACGTAATTGGTTAAGATTTATATCAAAAGTAAGAATTCATCAAAGATGGTAAATTTTATCAATCATTTACTAGTGGGAATATTCCCTATTTGGTGCAATGATAAAGCCCACATACACGGGTGAAACGCGTAGAAGTAAGAAGTTGCCTGTTTACCAGAACCAAACCCACTAGGTACCTAGTATTTGCCCGCGCGTATTAACGCTAAGAGCGGGTGCTCATTCCACCTCCAGGATTGCACTTACGAAGATCCAGATTATCTTTCACAAGCAGGGAGCTGTGAGCATTGGAAGCCAAAGACAACAGTCCGTCAGGTACTTACACGCAGGGAGCGGCGTACCTTAGCCGGTCACCTCCCCACGGAGGGAGTGGTGAATCCTGTGCCAGAGATTAGGAGCTGCAGCATACAAAGCGGCCGACACGCAAGGAGCGTGTTGTGATAAAGGACCACAGTATCCTGGACGTATTACAGCGGCATTTGGTTACAGCCGCTGCAACTATCTGTGAGTTAAAGCCACATACATAACAAAGCAAAGATACAAAGTATCCAAAATAAGAAACAATTTGTCGTTTTTACCCAGTATATTGATTATAATCACGGAGACAAGTCTCGTATGTAATATACCATACAACCAAAAGGGATTTCATCTGTTGAAGATTTAATAAGGACTACAGAGACTGTCCATTATATTCTGGAATAAATTGATTTTAAGGTTTTAAGCATTTAATCAATTCTATTTTTTAAGCGCATATTATATATATATATTTTTTTATCAGGGTGGTATTCCAAAAATATAAGTTAAAGATATCGTGTCAAATATTTTATGTGTCTGAAATTGTTTTCATACATTGTTTTTATGAATTTATGTATTGCACCAAATAGGGAATATTCCCACTAGTAAATGATTGATAAAATTTACCGTCTTTGATGAATTCTTACTTTTGATATAAATCTTAACCAATTAGGTGTGTTAAGTATACCCAGCTTTTAGCGCCCTCTCATTCACCATATTGTTTGTTCCATTTCTATCTTGCGGAGATAGTGGAGAGTGGCATAGGTATCCTTTTTAGATTTTAGCGCTGAAATTCCTGTGCTATACTGTTATATTCCACACAGCCATTGGCTGCACATTCTAGTGACCTATTTATAACAACAAATGAAACTTTAAAAAAAAAATACATCCACTTGTTATTCTCAGACCAATCTTTTCTTTAAATGCACCATTCTATCTAGCATTTATTTTAATGTATTTAATGTCCCTTTAATACCAATTAAGACATTTGCTAATCCCTAAGAACAGTACTAAAACCAATTTTATCTTTTCATTTTTATTACAGGGGAAAGTGATGATGGAAATCTATGGAGATATCATTCAAAATATGATATTGAATGTCAACAAGAAGGAATGTCAGAACAGGAATCAGATTCATGCAGATTACTGCATTACTGATTAAAAACAGGGGGCATTAAAGTCAAAATTAAACTTTAATGATTCAGATAGATCATGTGATTTTAAACAATTTTCCAAATTTCTTCTATTATCAAATGTTCTTTGTTCGCATAGTATCCTTTGTTGAAGAGTAATACAATTTGATTTTTTTGTTTAAAAATGTATGTTTCATCTATTGTTAACTACATACCATTCTTGTGATGTAAATGCTGCCATAAAAAGGGTCATGAAACCCAACATTTTCATTCATGATTCAGATAGAGGATTCAATTAAAAAATTTTAAATCTTTCCAATTTACTTATAGTTAGGCTGACCATATTTCCTTGAGACAAAAACGGGACATTGAGATGTCAAAAACGGGACAGGGTTAAAATTCTTTATTCATAGGGAAAAAAAGTAAGATTTTAACAAGTGTTCTTTTATGACATGAATATAAACTATTGAGCCAACAATTATCCTTAGCTGAGTTGCCCAAAATCATTGTTACATGGTGGATAAACTGAGAAAAATGTGGAAATAGTTACTTGATAATGATAATTGTTATTTATAACGTCTGTACAACCAGCACTGCAGCAGCATAATAATAAGCATAATTAATGACAATTTAATTGATTGACAGGCACAGACACTGGTCTTACTTTGGCCATGCACAATTCTTGCAGAACTTAGACATTTGATCTACTTGATCACTGTCGCCTAGATTTGGAGTTTGGTGTTAGCCGTCAAAACCAGCGTTAGAGGCTCCTAACGCTGGTTTTTACCGCCCGCTGGTATTTGGAGTCAGTCATTAAAGGGTCTAATGCTCACTTTGCAGCCGCGACTTTTCCATACCGCAGATCCCCCTACGCCAATTGCGTAGCCTATCTTTTCAATGGGATCTTCCTAACGCTGGTATTTAGAGTCTTGGCTGAAGTGAGCGTTAGAACTCTAACGACAAAACTCCAGCCGCAGAAAAAAAACCAGGAGTTAAGAGCTTTTTGGGCTAACGCCGGTTCATAAAGCTCTTAACTACTGTGCTCTACAGTACACTAACACCCATAAACTACCTATGTACCCCTAAACCGAGGTCCACCCACATCCCCGCCACTCGATTACATTTTTTTAACCCCTAATCTGCCGACCGCACACCGCCGCCACCTACGTTATACTTATGCACCCCTAATCTGCTGCCCCTAACACCGCCGACCCCTATATTATATTTATTAACCCCTAATCTGCCCCCCACAATGTCGCCACCAGCTACCTACAATAATTAACCCCTAATCTGCCGACCGGACCTCACCGCTACTATAATAAAGTTATTAACCCCTAATCTGCCTCACTCCCGCCTCAATAACCCTATAAGAAATAGTATTAACCCCTAATCTGCCCTCCCTAACATTGCCGACCCCTAACTTCAATTATTAACCCCTAATCTGCCGACCGGACCTCGCCGCTACTCTAATAAATGTATTAACCCCTAAAGCTAAGTCTAACCCTAACACTAACACCCCCCTAAGTTAAATATAATTTAAATCTAACGAAAAAAATTAACTCTTATTAAATAAATTATTCCTATTTAAAGATAAATACTTACCTGTAAAATAAACCCTAATATAGCTACAATATAACGAATAATTATATTGTAGCTATTTTAAGATTAATATTTATTTTACAGGCAACTTTGTAATTATTTTAACCAGGTACAATAGCTATTAAATAGTTAATAACTATTTAATAGCTACCTAGTTAAAATAATTACAAAATTACCTGTAAAATAAATTCTAACCTAAGTTACAATTAAACCTAAAACTACACTATCAATAAATTACTTAAATAAAATACCTACAATTATCTACAATTAAACCTAACACTACACTATCAATAAATTAATTGAATACAATACCTACAAATAAATACAATTAAATAATTTAACTAAAGTACAAAAAATAAAAAAATATTTACAAACATTAGAAAAATATTACAACAATTTTAAACTAATTACACCTACTCTAAGCCCCCTAATAAAATAACAAAGCCCCCCAAAATAAAAAAATGCCCTACCCTATTCTAAAATTAAAATAGAAAAGCTCCTTTACCTTACCAGCCCTTAAAAGGGCCATTTGCGGGGCATGCCCCAAAGAATTCAGTTCTTTTGCCTGTAAAAAAACCCCCATACAATACCCCCCCCCAACATTACAACCCACCACCCACATACCCCTAATCTAACCCAAACCCCCCTTAAATAAACCTAACACTAAGCCCCTGAAGATCTCCCTACCTTGTCTTCACCACACCGGGTTCACCGATCGGTCCAGAAGAGCCTCCAATGTCTTCATCCAAGCCCAAGCGGGGGCTGAAGAGTGACGTCCATCATCCGGCTGAAGTCTTGATCCAAGCGGCGAATGAAGAAGTCCATCTTCGGGCAGAAATCTTCATCCTATCCGGGCAGAAGAGGACATCCGGACCGGCAAACATCTTCATCCAGGCGGCATCTTCTATGTTCTTCCATCCGATGACGAGCGGCTGATCTTGAAGACCTCCGGCGCGGATCCATCCTCTTCGTTCAACGTCCAACTGAAGAATGAAGGTTCCTTTAAGGGACGTCATCCAAGATGGCGTCCCTCGAATTCCGAATGGCTGATAGGATTCTATCAGCCAATCAGAATTAAGGTAGAAAAATTCTGATTGGCTGATGGAATCAGCCAATAAGATTCAAGTTCAATCCGATTGGCTGATTGGATCAGCCAATCAGATTGAGCTCGCATTCTATTGGCTGTTGGATCAGCCAATCAGATTGAGCTCGCATTCTATTGGCTCAAGCGAATCGGATTGAATTTGAATCTGATTGGCTGATTCCCTTAATTCCGATTGGCTGATAGAATCCTATCAGCCAATCGGAATTTGAGGGACACCATCTTGGATGACGTCCCTTAAAGGAACCTTCATTCTTCAGTTGGACGTCGAATGAAGAGGATGGATCCGCGCCGGAGGTCTTCAAGATCAGCCGCTCGTCATCGGATGGAAGAACATAGAAGATGCCGCCTGGATGAAGATGTTTGCCGGTCCGGATGTCCTCTTCTGCCCGGATAGGATGAAGATTTCTGCCCGAAGATGGACTTCTTCATTCGCCGCTTGGATCAAGACTTCAGCCGGAGGATGGACGTCACTCTTCAGTCCCCGCTTGGGCTTGGATGAAGACATCGGAGGCTCTTCTGGACCGATCGGTGAACCCGGTGTGGTGAAGACAAGGTAGGGAGATCTTCAGGGGCTTAGTGTTAGGTTTATTTAAGGGGGGTTTGGGTTAGATTAGGGGTATGTGGGTGGTGGGTTGTAATGTTGGGGGGGGTATTGTATGTTTTTTTTTTACAGGCAAAAGAGCTGAATTCTTTGGGGCATGCCCCGCAAATGGCCCTTTTAAGGGCTGGTAAGGTAAAAGAGCTTTTCTATTTTAATTTTAGAATAGGGTAGGGCATTTTTTTTATTTTGGGGGGCTTTGTTATTTTATTAGGGGGCTTAGAGTAGGTGTAATTAGTTTAAAATTGTTGTAATATTTTTCTAATGTTTGTAAATATTTTTTTATTTTTTGTAACTTAGTTCTTTTTTATTTTTTGTACTTTAGTTAGTTTATTTAATTGTATTTATTTGTAGGTATTGTATTTAATTAATTTATTGATAGTGTAGTGTTAGGTTTAATTGTAGATAATTGTAGATATTGTATTTAATTAATTTATTGATAGTGTAGTGTTAGGTTTAATTGCAACTTAGGTTAGGATTTATTTTACAGGTAATTTTGTAATTATTTTAAATAGGTAGCTATTAAATATTAAATAACTATTTAATAGCTATTGTACCTGGTTAAAATAATTACAAAGTTGCCTGTAAAATAAATATTAATCCTAAAATAGCTACAATATAATTAAAATTTATATTGTAGCTATATTAGGGTTTATTTTACAGGTAAGTATTTAGCTTTAAATAGGAATAATTTATTTAATAAGAGTTACTTTATTTCGTTAGATTTAAATTATATTTAATATAGGGGGGTGTTAGTGTTAGGCTTAGCTTTAGGGGTTAATAAATTTAATAGAGTAGCGGTGAGATCCGGTCGGCAGATTAGGGGTTAATACTTGAAGTTAGGTGTCGGTGATGTTAGGGAGGAAAGATTAGGGATTAATACTATTTATTATAGGGTTAGTGTGGCGGTTTAGGGGTTAATACATTTATTATAGTAGCGGTGAGGTCCGGTCGGCAGATTAGGGGTTAATAATTGTAGGTAGGTGGCGGCGACGTTGGGGGCGGCAGATTAGGGGTTAATAAATATAATATAGGGGTCAGCGGGGGTTAGGGGCAGCAGATTAGGGGTACATAGCTATAACGTAGGTTGCGGCAGTGTACGGAGCGGCAGATTAGGGGTTAAAAAAAATATGCAGGTGTCAGCGATAGCGGGGGGCGGCAGATTAGGGGTTAATAAGTGTAAGGTTAGGGGTGTTTATACTCGGGGTACATGTTAGGGTGTTAGGTGCAGACTTAGGAAGAGTTTCCCCATAGGAAACAATGGGGCCGCGTTAGGAGCTGAATGCTGCTTTTTTGCAGGTGTTAGTTTTTTTTTCAGCTCAAACTGTCCCATTGTTTCCTATGGGGGAATCATGCACAAGCACGTTTTTGAAGCTGGCCGCGTCCGTAAGCACCGCTGGTATTGAGAGTTGCAGTGGCGGTAAATTATGCTCTACGCTCCTTTTTTGGAGCCTAACGCAGCCATTCTATGAACTCTAAATACCAGCGGTATTTAAAAGGTGCGGCCAGAAAAAAAGCACGCGTAGCTAACGCACCCCTTCTAACGCAAAACTCCAAATCTAGGCGTATGTTTGTATGTTCACACTGTGACACAAGAAGATGGTAAGAATTATCTCTCTGGTGATGGTAAGCCACTAATTCGGGTGATGGCAGAGGCAGATGATCATCACATCAGATGATGACAGATCTAGTCCGACTCCTGTCCTTACTAGGCACTAGCTAGCAGTTCTAACTTCCCTCTCGTGACCAGTCTCTCTCCTCAGTTCAGTCTGACAGCTCACGACTGAGTACTGACCTGCTGTCACTTGCTTTCAATGATCACGCCCCTAATTTTGCGTGCGGGCGGCATAGACGCGGTGCTGTGGATCATGTGGGCATGGCCACCCAGCCCAAACCCTGCAGTTAAAAAAAAACTACCCTTCCTGCTGGCAGGGAGTTTAAAAAATGTTAGTAAGTGGTATGTGTGCTAAAAAATGACACTTGCGCTGGTCGCACAGTCTAATAACCCTCAAAACGGGACAAAATGAATATTATTAAAGAAACGATGGGACAGGGGAAGAAACATAAAATAACGGTACTGTCCCTTTCAAAACGGGACATATGGTCAGCCTACTTATAGTGGCCGATTCATCAAGCTCCGTATGCAACTTGATGCAGCTGTTTTCACACAAGCCTTCAGGCTCACCAGAACAAGAGTTAAGAAGCAGCGGTCTTAAGACCACCGCTCCTTAACTCGTCCGCCGCTGCCTCGTCTGCCAACTCTGGTTGATTGACACCCCCTGCTAGCGGTCGATTGTCCGTGAATCTGCAGCGGCGGCATTGCACAATGAATGCTTGTGCAATGATAAATGCAGACAGCGTATGCTGTTGGCATTTATAGATGTCGGGCGGACATGATCCGCTACAGCGGATCATGTCTGCCAGACACATGATAAATCAGCCCCATATTATCAAATTTGTTTCATTCTCTTTTTATTCTTTTTTGATTAGCCTTCTGCTGAGGCTACCTGGGTATGCTTTTCAACAAATTATACCAAAAGAACAAAGTAAATTAGATAACAGAAGTAAAGTGTAAAATTCTTAAAACTGTCTCTGAATCATGAAAGGAAAAAAAAAATGTGTGTTTCAGATCCCTTTAAGGATATATGTGGAGGATTTATTGGGGCCGATTTAACAATGTCTGTCCGACATAATACGATGTAGCGTATTATGTCCGACAGACATCGCTGAATGCGGACAGCTTATGCTTTCTACATTCAGCATTGCACAAGGAGTTCTTGTGAACTGCTTGTGCAATGTCGCCCCCTGCAGATTTGCTGGCAGGGGGTGTCAATCAACCCAATCGTATAGGATCGTGTTGATTGCTGTACGTCGCTTGGTCTTAAGACCGCTGCTTTTTAACTCTTGTTTCCAGCGAGCCTGAAGGCTCACGCAGAAACAGGGCAAGATGGCCCAATTCGGGTCATCATAAATCGGCCTTATAAAGCACTCCATATATCTTCTACTTAAATAAGTTTGTTTTTTTGTAGACATTACAAAACATGGATTTAAGAAAGCATCTTATATATTGTGTGAATATTTTCTAAGATACCCACCAAATCCAAACCCAAATCTTCAGTTGTGCAGTATATTTTTTTTAAAAATTTTTTTATGTCAAACAATATATTAAATTATGCTCCTAAAAGGCTAAATAGAGCAGGAATGTGCTAGAATATAAAGCATCCAGTTGGAAGGTACAAAATAAACAGGGGGAATGGATCATATATCAGACCACAGAAAGGGAAACTTGAATGAATGTTAAAGAAAGCAAGTGACAGAAATTATTTTATACAAAAATATTGACACATACTTCATGGAAATACAATATATTGGCACTGGTGATATATTTGTATCTGGGCATAAATATTTTATAGCATTATAAAAAGGATGAAGTTATCATATGCAGGATAAATGTGTTTGTCTCTTCAGAGACTCCAAATTCCCAGGTCATCCTGCAATAAAACTCACAATATTCTCTCAAACTCTAGATAAGGACCCTTAATTATTTCTTCATCCCTTAAAGTTAAGCACGTAGGTATATTTGTGCGCCAGTATCCTTCCATGCCAACCTCTCATGCTCTATCCAATACATTTAAGTTTAATTTTTACTTTACTGTCTCTTTAACGTTGGACAACAGAGTTTGTAACTGGACTAGGGGGTCAGCTGTGCTGAAGAACACAGAGCTCATAGATCCAGCAATGTTTAATTGTATTAACCCCAACATGTCCCTTTGCATGTTCCTTCAATATTGTTTTGTAACAGATTAAGTAGAAAACATGGGAACCATTTAGAAAATGTCACTGGGGAATCTGCATGATGAGACCTATTACAGGGTGTATACAACCCTGAGAGACAACATTGGGCAGTTAGATCCTTTGTGAGAATGCTGTACTGAGAGGAGTGAAATGTATTTATGTTTTATCTACATAAAATAAACTCTTCAGCAGCAGCCTGGAGTCCCTCACTCCATATGGAAACAAAACAGAGGCTGGCAGTAATGGGATGGTATATCTATGAGGTGAAGATGTCAATGTCTGCCTGGTTCTGTAAAAGACTCCATACTTCAATAGTACCTCTAGGATTTCAGCTCAAAATAACAATTATTTATTATTTTATAACCAATGTATGTCATACTAACATTATAACAGTGACGAGCTTGTTGTCTGCTTCTCTAAATAAGACAAATGGTGGGGGGAATTTGGCTAGCGAGAAACAATTGCTGCAAACAAGATCTTAATTTGTTTTAAAAAGCAAAAGAACAGAAATGTATTGTATACAATGTGTTTACTGTCCCATTAATATATAATTTATATTATACTAGTCCTAAAGCCCGTTCACACGGGCCATTTTTTGCAGTACAGCTGTCCCACCCTTGCGCTCTCTCCCTCCCCCACTCTTTTGCGCTCTTCCCCCCTCTCTTTTGCGCTCTCTCTCTCCCCCCTCTTTTGCTCTCTCTCTTACCCCATCTCTTTTGCGCTCTCTCTCCCCCCTCTCTTTTGCGCTCTCTCCCCCCTCTCTTTTGCTGTCTCTCTCCCCCTCTCTCTCCCCCTCTCTTTTGTGCTCTCTCTCCCCCTCGCTTTTGCGCTCTCTCTCTCCCCTCTCTTTTGCACTCTCTCTCCCCCTCTCTTTTGTACTTTCTCTCCCCCTCTCTTTTGTGCTCTCTCTCCACCCCTCTCTTTTGCACTCTCTCTCCACCCCTCTCTTTTGTGCTCTTCCCCCCTCCTCTCTTTTGCGCTCTCTCTTCCACCATCTCTTTTGTGCTTTCTCTTCCCCCCTCTCTTTTGCGCTCTCTCTTCCCCCCTCTCTTTTATGCTCTCTCCCCCCTCTCTTTTGCTGTCTCTCTCCCCCTCTCTCTTTTGCTGTCTCTCTCCCCCTCTTTTTTGCTGTCTCTCTCCCCCCCTCTCTTTTGCTGTCTCTCTCCCCCCTCTCTTTTGCTGTCTCTCTCCCCCTCTCTTTTGCTGTCTCTCTCCCCCTCTCTCTTTTGCTGTCTCTCTCCCCCCTCTCTTTTGCTGTCTCTCTCCCCCTCTCTTTTGCTGTCTCTCTCCCCCCTCTCTTTTGCTGTCTCTCTCCCCCCTCTCTTTTGCTGTCTCTCTCCCCCCTCTATTTTGCTGTCTCTCTCCCCCCTCTCTTTTGCTGTCTCTCTCCCCCTCTCTCTTTTGCTGTCTCTCTCCCCCCTCTCTTTGGCTGTCTCTCTCCCCCCTCTCTTTTGATGTCTCTCTCCCCCTCTCTATTTTGCTGTCTCTCTCCCCCCTCTGTTTTGCTGTCTCTCCCCCCACTCTTTTGCTGTCTCTCTCCCCCCTCTCTTTTGCTGTCTCTCTCCCCCTCTCTCTTTTGCTGTCTCTCTCCCCCCCTCTCTTTTGCTGTCTCTCTCCCCCCCCTCTCTTTTGCTGTCTCTCTCCCCCCCCTCTCTTTTGCTGTCTCTCTCCCCCCTCTCTTTTGCTGTCTTTCTCACCCCTCTCTTTTGCTGTCTCTCTCCCCCCTCTCTTTTGCTGTCTTTCTCCCCCCTCTCTTTTACTGTCTCTCTCCCCCCCCCCCTCTCTTTTGCTGTCTCTCTCCCCCCTCTCTTTTGCTGTCTCTCTCTCCCTCTCTCTATCCTTTTGCTGTCTCTCTCTCCCTCTCTCTATCCCCCCTCTTCTGCTCTCTCTATTCACCCTCTTCTGTTCTCTCTCCTCCCACTCTTTTGAGCTCTCTCTCTCTCTCCCTCCCCCTCTCTCTCTCATTTCTGAGAGGTTTAATTTGTACCACTTGATATACTGACATGGCTCCTGCTGTTTCACTGCTATTTTAGGGACATCTTACACTTACCTGGATTTAACTGCACTTCAAAGAATTTTCCATATATTTCTACCAGCAGCAAAGGATGTTGAAACAGCAGTTACCTATTATTTTGGTACCCCTGTATCTAGTGATGGCTACAGAGGTTTGAGAAATGGACATCTTAGATTCAGCTGTTGTATTAATACTTTACTTTGTCTCAATGGAAGAATTGGCTCTATCCCTCATGTAGAGAAACACAGAATATTGTGATACTTTGAAGAATGTCCTGCTTGGTATATACACCATCTTGTGGTGTCTGCCTGTTAAGTCGCTGAATGGTAAATCTCTTGGATTCAAGCTATGAGGAAGACAAAGTTTGCCTGATCATGTGACCAAAACCTTTTTTTATGACTTAGGGCTGATTTGGTGATTGTTTCACCTGTTCTTTGTAGCTTTGTCAAAGGAGAGTGGTCACACGATCAGGCTACACATCTCAAATGAGAGACACACATTATAAGAGACTTACTGGAGATACACAATTCTCCCATATGTGAAGCCTTGCTTTCTATGTTTATGATATTTACACACAGAGTCTGTGTTTAAGGAGCTTGGCACATAGAAGTGTCAATGATATCTTACATTGTATTACACTATGAACCTTTTTTATTCCTTTTGTGGTATAAAGAATAAATCCTAAAAGGTCTATTTATCAAGCCATCAACCGCAAATACGCTGGAATTCCGCAACGTAATTGTAGCGAGCTTGATTCGCCCTATTTATCAAAGCCTACAGACCCGCAAAAGTTGAAATTTGTGACGTAACATAAGATCCGCCAGTCTCAGTCCGACACAGATCGATGCTTATGTCATTACAGATGTTCCGAATACAAATTCGGCACTATCTGACAACTTTTGAAAGTTAACAAACATCTAACAGATACGCTCACCACTATTCCAGCCCAGCGTACCTGGTTTTCAATCCGCCGTCCTGGAGGCCGCGGGTGCCATAGGAATAATTTGGAGTCTGAAAGCAGCGAAAGCTTATGTTCGATGCTGCCAGATATCCCATTGATTTCTATGGTTGAAAACAAGTGACGTTTACACCTAACACCCTAACATATACCCTGAGTCTAAACACCCCTAATCTGCCACCCTGACATCGCCGCCACCTACATAAAGTTATTAACCCCTATTCCGCCGCTCCTGGACCCTGCCGCCACCTAAATAATTATATTAACCCCTATTCCACCGCTTCTGGAGCCCACTGCAACTAAATAAATGTATTAACCCCTATGCCGCCGCTCCCCGAGCCCACCACAACTAAATAAATGTATTAACCCCTATATCGCCGCTCCCCAAGCCCACCACAACTAAATAAATGTATTAACCCCTATACCACCGCTCCCCAAGCTCACCGCAACTAAATAAACGTATTAACCTCTGGCCTCCCACATCACTACCACTTACTAAACCTATTAACCCCTAAACTGCCAGCCCCACACATCGCCATAAACTAAATTAACCTATTAACCCCTAAACCTAACAACCCGCTAACTTTACATTAAAATTACAATCTGGGAGCGGTGGGATAGGGGTTAATAACTTTATTAGAGTTGTGGTGGGCTCCGGGAGTGGTGATTTAGGGGTTAATAACTTTATTTAGTTGCGCCAGGGTCTGGGAGTGGCGGGATAGGGGTTAAACATTTTAGTATAGTTGCGGTGTCTAGTGACAGGGTATAAATAAAGCTGGGAAAAAGCCGAATAGAAGCGAGATCGATGACTGTTAGTTAACAACAGTCCGCTGCTCATCGCCCCGTACTTGGTGCGCGGCTTTTTGACAGCTTTTTTTATAAATAAGGAGAGCGTATTCAGGTCAGCGGACGCGATGTTAGGCGATGTTAGGCGAGCGTATTGGTGCCGGCGAATGCAGCACAGTTGACGGCTTGATAAGTAGGCCTCTAAGTTTTGAAACAACACAGGAAACAGCTGCTGATAACATCAAAGGTGAATGTTTCTGCAAATGTGAACGTTTCTAAAGCTAAGCCCATTTGTGCACATGGATTTCACTATACATTTTTTAAATTGTGTGTATTACTGGTTTGTGTAACTGAACTGTTAATTATTAGATTGATCTAGTACCGACAATGTTCCTTTGCCCCTTTATGTACATATATATTTGTTTTATCACTTACTTACCGGCTATGACATACTACACTTGTATTGTATTGATTAGTTTAGGAATCTAAGGTTGCATGTATATAAACAGTCACAATATTACTTAACCCCTTAAGGACAAGGCCATTTTTCAATTTCTTTCCCTTAAGGACCAGGGCTATTTTTACATTTCTGCGGTGTTTGTGTTTAGCTGTAATTTTCCTCTTACTCATTTACTGTACCCACACATATTATATACCATTTTTCTCGCCATTAAATGGACTTTCTAAAGATACCATTATTTTCATCATACCTTTTAATTTACCATAAAAAAATTATAAAATATGATGAAAAAATGGAAAAAAAACAAAACACTTTTTCTAACTTTGACCCCCAAAATCTGTTACACATCTACAACCTCCAAAAAACACCCATGCTAAATAGTTTCTAAATTTTGTCCTGAGTTTAGAAATACCCAATGTTTACATGTTCTTTGCTTTTTTTGTAAGTTATAGGGCAATAAATACAAGTAGCACTTTGCTATTTCCAAACCATTTTTTTTTTTTTAAATTAGCGAGTTACATTGGAACACTGATATCTGTCAGGAATCCCTGAATATACCTTGACATGTATATATATTTTTTTTAGAAGACATCCCAAAGTATTGATCTAGGCTCATTTTGGTATATTTCATGCCACCATTTCACCACCAAATGCGATCAAATAAAAAAAAAAGTTCACTTTTTCACAAACTTTTTCACAAATATTAGGTTTCTCACTGAAATTATTTACAAACAACTTGTGCAATTATGGCACAAATGGTTGTAAATTCTTCTCTGGGATCCCCTTTGTTCAGAAATAGCAGACATATAAGCTTGAAGGGAGCTTGTAGGGTTAATTTTAGCTTTAGGGTAGTGTAGTAGACAACCCAAAGTATTGATCTAGGCCCATTTTGATATATTTCATGCCACCATTTCACCGCCAATTGCGATCAAATAAAAAAAATCGTTAACTTTTTCACTAATTTTGGGTTTCTCACTGAAATTATTTACAAACAGCTTGTGCAATTATGGCACAAATGGTTGTAAATGCTGCTCTGGGATCCCCTTTGTTCAGAAATAGCAGACATATATGACTTTGGCATTGCTTTTTGGTAATAAGAAGGCCGCTAAATGTCGCTGTGCACCAAATTTGTATTATGCCTAGCAGTGATGGGGTTAATTAGGTAGCTTGTAGGGTTAATTTTAGCTTTAGTGTAGAGATCAGCCTCCCACCTGACACATCCCACCCCTGATCCCTCCCAAATAGCTCTCTTCCCTCCCCCACCCCACAATTGTCCCCACCATCTTAAGTACTGGCAGAAAGTCTGTCAGTACTAAAATAAAAGTGTTTTTTTTAATTATTTTTTTAATTATTAAAAAAAAAACATATTCTGCTTTGTAGGATCCCCCCCTTAGCCCCAACCTCCCTGATCCCCCCCAAAGAGCTCTCTAACCCTCCCCCCACTAACTATATAGCCACCATTTTGGGTACTGGCAGCTGTCTGTAGTGTAGCTGCCCCCCTCCATACCCTACCCCATCCCCCTCCCAGATCACCCCCTGATCATCCCCAGATCACCCCTCCTCTGCACCCACCACCCTCTCCCCGCAAAACATTTTCAACCAGCAATTGGTTTCTGGCTAGATCGCGGGTGTGCGCGCACGTGCACACGCGCGCACCCTCACCTCCAGCACGCGCTCCCGCACGCACCCGGCATCAACCACAGCCGGAAGGAAGTAGTGATGGGCCTCCCACCCACCTCCTTACAATGGCTCCCACCCACCAACGATCGGCACCATCACTGGCGGATGCAGAGAGGGCCACAGAGTGGCTCTCTCTGCATCGGTGTGCCTAAAAAGGTATTGCAGTGATGCCTCAATATCGAGGCATCACTGCAATACCTTGAAAGCGGCTGAAAGCAATCAGGATCACTTCCAGCCTCTTAAAACCCTTAACGATGCTCCCGCGCGCACCCGGCATCAACCACAGCTGGAAGGAAGTAGTGATGGGCCGCCCACCCACCTCCTTACAATGGCTCCCACCCATCAACGATCGGCACCATCACTGGCCGATGCAGAGAGGGCCACAGAGTGGCTCTCTCTGCATCGGTGTGCCTAAAAAGGTATTGCAGTGATGCCTCAATATCGAGGCATCACTGCAATACCTTGAAAGCGGCTGGAAGCGATCAGCATCGCTTCCAGCCGCTTGAAACCCTTAACGACATACAGGGTACGTCGCTGGTCTTTAAAGACCAGCTTGTGTAAGACGTACCCTGTACGACATGCGTCGTTAAGGGGTTAAATGGATTACATATTTCATGGCATTAAACAAAGTGTCTTTCCTTATAAATATGCCTAATTATTCTTCACTTTGTAACCCCTCCATGACAAGGACACATCTTAATGCCAATGGAATCACATGATTCCAAAGCTAGTATCAGACTGCCTACAATGCTAAGCAAGTCCTTCAGGCAGATCTTGAACTTTGTTGAAGCTGGAAGGTGCAGGTCACCAAAAAAAGTAGGACGTTCCATGTCGTCCTAACAGCATTAAAGCCCAGTGCTTTAGGATGTAATGGAACCTCCTAACATCGTTAAGCGGTTAAAGTCATAATTATATGCAAAAAATGAGGTCCAGAAATAGCCTCTATTACATGCTTTATTCAGTCTACAAAACATCAATCATATGTTAAAAACTATTTGATCATAATACTATTCGAAATGCAGCCGTGCCAGCAGTGTATTTCTTAATATTTCAAAGTACTCTTTTTATATTGTTTAGAATATTTATTATTGATCTAGATGCACTGAGCCAGTCATTGTATTGTATTAATTAAAGTATAAGAGCAAAGGCAATACAATAAATCAATCACATCTTTATTACGCTTAACATTTTTAAGCCATGTTCTCTCCTAAGGACTGATGACCAAAATCTATGTACTGTAGATATGTATGGTATGTATCTCTCATTCACATCTTGAACTGTGCATACCTAAATAAACAATAATAGATAATCTTGTCAGAACAGAGAGCGTTAGATCATCAGGCACCTAGACTTCTTTGTATATATATATTCCAACTTCAAGCATTGAAATTATTTGATCCATGTGATGATTCAATTTTAGTACTGTTTAGCTCTTCAAAATATCCAAATAACTTGTAATTATGGAGCTGCAAAGAAAGCATTACGAAATATAAGTGTCAAATTAAATAACGTCACAATGCGCTTGTTTGAATTGAATTGTTATTTCCAATTTTATCACAGGATATGAGGGCATGTTGTGCAAGTATAACAACTATGTTAAAATATATATATTATTATGTTCCACAGGTTTAATGAAAACCCTTTAAAAGTGACCAAATAGCTACATTAGAAAGGTTGCATGTAGGGTACGCTTCCCTTAACAAACCCTTAACATGTGGAAGATTCACTTTCTAACACTTCTCAGTAAAATATTATACCTGCTAGATGCACAATTAATTTCCCTCCTGGTAATTTAGTAGTTTATAATTTTACTTTATTTTTGACATATAGAACTCTCCTTATAAAACATAGTATACATAACACAAAACACAAAAGAATGTTCTTTACAAACATACAATTCCGCCCCAGCACTTCTTAGATTTCATCTCTCTCCCTTCATTTTTTGTCTGATTAACCAATCAGCATTGTTGTTTTTTGTTATATACAAAGTGGTAAACTCAAGGGGCTTACATTTAGTCTGTATTTTTAATGGAAGCAGAAGTAATGTAAAGGGGATTTACTTATAGGGGACAGTCTAGGGTGTTATTTCAAGTTGGAGGGGTTAATTAAAGGTTTAGATTCAGTGAGAGGTTGTGATGCAGAATAACCATATAGCAGTGGGTTGCAATTATGGTTAGGTAGAATTGCATCAGCAGCAGTTGGGGTGATTTGCAGAGGAGAACAATTGGTAAATGTTGGCAGAAGTCAAATCAGTGTGGAGAATCATTTTCAAGTGCCATGGGATACTGATGCTATCATGTTCTGGCAACTCCCATAGAAAGTAATAGCCAAGACTTGAACCATTCACCTTTCGAGAAGTTTAAGTGTAATGACATCCATGAGAGGTTACTTGTTTAGGGCTAGACTACAAGTGGTGTGATAACTGTAGCATGCAAGCTATGTCGGGTTTTTCTCAGCTTTTTGTGTGCAATGGAAATAGCATGCGTATTACAAGTTGAAAGTAAATGCATTTACTCAAGAGCAATCGTGATTTAGTGTGACTTTAGAGCTCATGTAAAGGGTAGGGAAAGAAAAAAGAATTGCTAACTTCAATGCGTGTTATTAAAATATTACATTTAAAATATTAAAATATATTAATAAATCTATTGAAAATGACTAGACATACTGTAAAAAATATATACTTTATATATTCTATTAATTATTTAGAATATTTTACTTTATGTATAATAATTTTTTAAAATTTTGATTCATATTTTTTAATCTTTTATATGTAGTATTTCAATAACACGCATTTAAGTTAGCAATTCTTCATGTGTGCTAATCTGACTGTGTTAGTCCTAAATTGCGAACCCCAATGTGCGTTACATTCTTATGTTCTTCACCCATAGAAAATAATGTGCTTTTTATTATTAAATATATATATATATATATATATATATATATATATACGTTTGGTCTGAGGAAGGGGTCTGCGAACCCCGAAACGTTACCACATATTAAATAACTATTTTATCTAAAACCAGCGAGTGTAGTCCTTGATTGAAGAAACCTACTGATATATTGACTTTGGCACCCTGGTTGTTGACTAAGCATAATTGTGAGTGCAGGTACACATGGGATATATATATATATATAAATATATATATATATATATATATATATAAATATATATATATATATATATTATATATATATATATATATATATATAATAATGTAAAATATATATATATAGCTATAGGAAAATATATACAGCTATAGGTAAATATTTATATATATATATATATGCACTTTTTACTTTCAATTTGTAATACAAACACAAGCTGACATGCACAAAAAGCCTCCATCTAGCGAAGTTAACATACAAGCGGGAGCACAAAATAGCGCTCCACTCATAATCTAGCCCTTAGTCAGTCAATCTTTTCTCTTTAGATTCAGTTGGACTCTAAAAAACATATACTTAATATTCCTCTAAATTTAAACAATTTTAGCAAAGACAAATCATGTGCGCTTACCTAGACTTCTGACTAGTTTTGGAAAGTAAGAGTTCCAAAACTGGCAATGATGACTTTTCAGTTTCTGGTGAATTTCTGTATTGTTCAGCTTCAGAACAACATATTTTTGTTCTTCATTTGAGTAAAGTGGCCAAGTAAATCCTACTTCTTCATGAGCAGTTGGAGCACTGCGGAAAAAAAGGAAAAAAAAAAAAAAGAAAACATTTTTGTACCTATGTGTATGAATGTACAGTACCGTCCTAAATTAAAGTTTTCGAAGGTGTAACAATATAATTTAAATGTATAAAGGAAGCACTGGCACAAGATGCAAAATGTCAATGTACATTACCCTAAATAACTACAGTATATATAAACATTTTCTATATACATAATCAATAATTAAAATGAGGATAAATAATTCAGAATGCTATTCCTATTTTTTTAAGCTACAGTATATTTTTAATGGTTTTTATATTTATTTAGACTCTTATTAACTCTCAGCAAGTGAAAGGATATCCACACAAAATCAGTATTAGAACAAAGGCATTAACATTAATTATGGAGACTGATTATATTGTATTATTTCTATGCCAATACGAATTGCACTTTTTATAAGATTTCTAGTAATATTACAAATATGCAATCATTCAAATTAACTCTTTATGAGCTTAAGGATTAAATAGAATAAAAAAAAGGCCTACTGATGGATATGAACATGTTAAAGGGGCAGTAAAGTCAAAATTAAACTTTCATGATTCAGATAAAACTTACAATTTTAAACAACTTTCCTATTTATTTTTATTATCTAATCTGCTTTGTTTTCTTTATATAATTTGTTGAAAAGCATACCTAGGTAAGTGTTAACCCTTTTTAACTGCTTTGAGCATTTTTTTTAAAAATTTTTTTAATAAAGATGCTGATATTTTATTTTATGTTACTGTAAAGTCCTCTTTATTTTGGGGGGCAATTGGGGCAACTTTTTTCATTAACCAGAGATCTGATCTCTGGTGAAAAATGTATTGCGCTAAGTGTAAAAGTGAGCTCACGGTAGCATTAACCAGCCACTTGTAATGGCTGGTTATTTAAAGGGACAGTCTACACCAGAGTTTTTATTGTTTAACAAGATAGATAATCCCTTTATTACTCATTCCCCAGTTTTGCATAACTAACACTGTTATAGAAATATACATTTTAACTCTGTGATTACCTTGTATCTAAAAAAAAAATTGCCAAAATGCATTCAGATAAGATGCGCCTTCAAGGGCTAAGAAATTAGCATATGAGCCTACCTAGGTTTAGCTTTCATTTAAGAATACCAAGAGAACAAAGCAAACTGATGATAAAAGTTAATTGGAAAGTTGCTTAAAATGATATGCCATATCTGAGTCATGAAAGTTTTTTTTTACTAGACTGTCCCTTTAACATTCCCTGATAAATGGACACATTTGCCTCTTTACCAGCGAATGTTAAGATAGTGCCTCACTTGTAAGCGCTTTATAAGCAGAAGAAGAAAGTATGTTTTTCATAAAAAACAAACAAAAAAAAGAATACTAAAAAGGGTCATGAGCTGTACATAGAGGGGCCTTCTGTTTTTCACATGGTCCATCGTGTAGTGTTTCCTAACTTATTTGAGACAAGATTTGTAGTATTAAAAATAAATCCATACACCTATGAGATGCCTCAGTTAAAAGAGATTATATGGTGCTGTAGAGACCACATAGTAAAAGAAAAACTGATGATTTCTAAAAAAAAAAAGTGACATAAAAAATATTTTGAAAGTGGTTGAGAACATTGCCGCTGTCAGCATTTAGCATTGCACAAGCAGTTCTGTTGAACTGCTTGTGCAATGCTGCCCCCTGCAGATTCTGGGCCAATTGGCCGCTAGCAGGTGGTGTCAAACAACCCGATCGTATCTGATCTGGTTGATTGCTGTCTGCCACCTCAGAGGCAGCGGACTAGTTAAGGAGTTTGTGAGTACTGTGCGTAAGAACTTTTTATAGAAATGGTAGTTTATTTATATAATAGATTTCCAATGTCATTGACAAATACTATAAAATAATTAAATAATGCCTGACTTATGCAATTGGCTCTAGAGGTTCTTTCTAGACTTCATTAACATCCAGGTTTACCTTAAAGTTATAGATACTCTATTGTGAGTGAAGATGTGGGGTGGAGTTTGACTATGATTTCTACTACATGGAGTATGGACGTTGGAAACAGTGATAAATCAGCCTCTGACATTATGATTTTTTATTTATTTATTTCATGAGGGAGTTCAACAAGGTATACATTTTTGCTAATTCTTTTACTAAATGAGTGATGCATTTCCTGATTATTAATTTTGATAATTTCCCTTTATAATAGTCTCAGAGTCTAATGATCTAAATGTCTCCACTCAAACAAAATAATCTAAAATGATCCATCAGTGCTATGAGGTCCATTATAGGATGATTTAAAGGCACATTTTTTGCACTGTGCATCTTGCTAAGGGGTGTAACTTATATTTCTGTATGCCAGTGCAAGATACATTCATACAGGTTAGTGCTCAACACAATTCAAAAGCACTGTAAAATTCATAATCATGTAATGCCTATAAAGTTGTAGAAATAGTACACATCCTAATATGTGTTAAAAAAAAAAAACTGCTGTAAAATTCAAATTTACTTTATGCCATACAAATTATCCTTAAATTGTGCAAAAAAAATCATATTCAATGTAAATGGTAAAACTTGTATTTAACGTACATGGTAGTAAATAAGATGTGAAGATTCAAAGGGATCTATATATTCCCATTGTGAAATATTTATTGCAGCATTAGTGAGCATGCTGAACTGGGTCGTTCCTTGGGCGTTCATAGAGTTTCCTTGCAATTGGTATTGGAATTATCTAATAATACAATGCCTATACGTCTCAAAGTTTTGTATCACCTACTGTAGGCTGGTGTATTTGTTTCAAAATAAACATAATGCTTATTAATGTGAAGAAAAAAGACAAGATATTATTAGCATAACTGAAACCTGGTGGGATGATTCACATGAATAGGCAGTTATACCTTATTTAGAGATAGGTGTAACAAATTTCGACCTTAAACCTACAAGAACGGAAGATATTTATGATGATACAGGTGATAATGTAGAGATACTTTCTGTTGAACTAAAGAGTGGGGAAAAAATAAATATGATTGGGTACATGGTACAAGCCCATCAACATGTGGCATGGAGGAAACTCAACTGCTAATGCAAATAGAAAAGGCTGCTAATAATACCAGTGTTTTAATAATGGGAGATTCTAATTACCCTGAAATAAATTGGGTCAATGAAACCACATCAGAACAAACGATGGGCACAGAGGTAGATGGAATAAAAACAGGTTTATTAAGCGACAGCAGCATCCAATGAAGGTATTAAAAACATAGCGGACAGACCAGCCAGTCTTACGCGTTTCGCCTATAGAAAGCCTTACTCATAGACTGATATGAATGAATCAATGAAACTAGCAATACAACTGAGGGGGATAGATTTTAAGATATGCTCAAAGATCACTTCATGCCACAATTAATAGAGGAGCTAACTAGAAATAAAACTATACTGAAAGAACATTTAGGCAACAGTGTTAAAAACATGGTCACATTTGAAATACCTTTCCATAAGCAGTGTTATAATGGTTCAACCAAGACTTGTAATTTTAAGAAAGCAAACTTAAATAGCATAAATTGGGACAACTTATTCTCAAATAAAAATGCAGAGGATAAATGGAGAGCATTGAAAACTTTCTTAAATAAATATAAACATTAACACATACCACATGGTTATAAAGGTGAATAAATACATCCAAGCCAATGTGGCTAGATACAAATGTGTTAAGATAAATTACCAAAAAACGTAGGGCGTTTAAATTATTTAAAGAAAATAGTACAGACTTAACATTCCGAATTTGGGCCAGATTACAAGTGGAGCGCTATTGAACACTCCTGCTCGAGCATTAACTCTGCTAGAAGTAAGCTTTTTGCGCGTGTTGGGTTGTGCTCATAGTTGAAATTAAACTATGTTCACCTGCGCGCTAACCCGATGCATGCATAAAGCCAAACTTACAATATCACGTGCGTGATAATTTATTTCCCCATAGATGTCAACTGAGCAAAAAAGAGTGGAAATGACCCTACTTATGTGCAAACCTGATCACATATACATACATATCCATATTTATACATGTACATGTATGTATGCCTATGTTAAAGCCCTTTGTCTGTCTTTTTTTTCACCTGAGATCTCATATGTTTGAGCCCTTATAAAAAGGGATGGGTGAATGTGCTGAAAGTGTAATTCGTTTTGTAGAATGAATAGTCCTGTGGACATTCGCTTTGGGCAAATGAATGTTGATAAGAATAAAAATCCATTCAAATTCAATAAACAAATGTTATTTCTGTCTTTCGAAGATTACTTTAATTTTTGAATGTTCATAATTAGATACTATTCGAGTGGGGAATTTAGTAAATTGATACATAATAGATACATATATATATAAATTTGTGTGTTTTTATTTCGAAAAAATATTGCATAATTTGAATATTACATTTAAAGAAAGCAATAGTATTACAACTATATCAATTCGAATTTTTTGAATTTGAATATTGCATAATTCCAAGGCAGTTCTTTGGGAGAAGAGGTCACAATTTAAAGCTAGAGGAAAGGAGATTTAAAGGGACATGAAAGCCAATTTTTTTTCTTTCGTGAGTTAGAGTATGTAATTTTAAACAACTTTCTAATTTACTTCTATTATCTAATTTGCTTCATTCTCTTGATATCACTTGCTGAAAAGCATATCTAGATATGCTCAGTAGCTTCTGATTGGTTGCTGCACCTAGAGGCCTTGTGTGATTGGCTCACACATGTGCATTGCTATTTCTTCAACAAAGGATATCTAAAGAATTGAGCAAATTAGATAATAGAAGTAAATTGGAAAGTTGTTTAAAATTGCATGCCCTGTCTGAATCATGAAAGTTTAATTTTGACTAGACTGTCCCTTTAATCTCCAGCAACATAAACATGTTGTCACTGTAAGAGCAACCAAAGTGTATCACATAAACAAAGAAAGAACTGTAGGCACCAGAATGAACAATTAAACAGTCCTTTATAGTAGTACTTCACGTACCCTAACGCTGACACGTTTCGGCTGTTGCCGTAATCGTAGCTGACGGGTTCTCAAGCAGACTTCTATTTGAACATTAAAACAATCTGTCATTGGTTAAAATAAACCACGTGATAGAACACACCTCCACCTCTATAATTACATATCTGCCCATTGCGGATGGCTCTACTAATTCACAAAATGTTAAGTGGTAATAGCAAAAAACTTGCATGTATTAAACATAATGACCTCTTAGCTTGATGACAAAATTCAAAAACAGTATTATTGAAAGTAAAAAAATAGGAAAACATTTTTTAAAAAAAAAAATACTAAAGCCTACAATATTATACGTATTCTCTAAATGACCACAACCTTAATTTAAAGTACATAGCCATTATATGTCATCTTCCTTGCTTACACTATGCTTATTTATATTTTACCAAATAACCCTATAAATTGGAGGAAAAGGTCATAATATCTCATGAGTAGGAAGGGTGATTATTTACATTAAAAAAATATCTATTATTTGCCTACAAAAGTCTGGATACACAGGTCAACACCAGTAGTTTATCAAATCAAATTCCGAATTGAAACCATTAGGAACCCCGGTGTTCAACCTGTGTATCCAGAAAATGTCTCTCTTTGAAAGAATAGCATCTCTGTTGCCCCCTCTATTGTCTGTATTTACCACCTCTATGATGGTCCAAGAGTGTGACTTGGGATCTTTGTCATGTTTTTCTCTAAAGTGACTTACTAGAGGTGTAGTTAGTTTCCCTAGCTAGATATCATTGATATGTTCCCTAACCCTAGTCCTTACTTGGCGGGTCATTAGGCCTGTATATTGGACATCACATGTATCATAGTTCAGCAAATAAATTGCATAAGTGGATCTACAATTAAAGAGTGCTCTATGTGAAAAAGTCTCACCAGTATATGAACTCCTGAACATATTACCCAGTTTAACATGCTTGCAAGCTATGCAATTGCTATAACTGCATCTGTACACCCCTTTGAATCTAAGCCAAGAGGATTCACTTGTCTTGTCTTCTTTTAACTGTGTCGAGGCTAAATGGTTCCCTAAAGTTTTTCCCCTTTTGAAGGCAAATCGGCAGCCTTGTGAGACAACCTGCATTAGGTCATCGTCTGCTTTCAACATTGTCAATTGTTTACGTATAATGTTGCATATTTGGTAATATTGACTGCTGTATTGTATTACAAAGGTTAACTGTTGGAAATCTTTATCACCTCCTGATTCCTTGACTCTGTCTTTTAGGAGACTGGGTCTATCTTTATCCTTCACCTCTTTGCAAACCCTTTCTATTTCTTGTTTTGGATAACCTCTGTCTAAAAATGTCATTGATAGTTCGTTTTCATGTCTGGAGTACTCAATGTCTCTGGTACAATTTCTCCTCACCCTTGTAAACTGTCCCTTAAGTACAGATCTGAACACTTGTATAGGGTGGCTGCTATCAGCATGTAACAGTGTATTCCCTGTAATAGGTTTCCTATACAGTTCACCCCTGACATTTTGTTCCCTTTCTCCATGGAGAGTCACGTCCAAATAATTAATTTCAGACTCCCCAAACTCATGGGTGAATTGAAGATTAGCATTATTACAATTCAAACACGTTACAAAGTCCTGGGCTTCATCCCTACTCCCCTTCCAAATGATAAGCAAATCGTCTATATACTGACGGTAATAGACAATATTAGTTCTAAATCTGTTGTTATTCCCAAAGATGTGGCACAGCTCCCATCAACTCATATACAGGTTGGCATAAGAGGGGGCAAATTTCACCCCCATGGCCATGCCACACCTTTGGAGATAAAAATGATGCTCAAACACAAAAAAGTTGTGCGTAAGTAAAAACTCTGTTATTCTGAGAACAAACTTGATAAATGCTTTATCATGACTGGTAGATCTCCTAAGGAAAAAAGCAATGGCTTCCAAACCACAGTCATGTGGGATGGACAAATACAATGCTTTAACATCAATAGTTAGCCAGCTAAAGTTTTCACCCCAGGGGATCTCTTCAATCTCTTTGAGGAGTTGTTTGGTGTCCTGTAGATGGCTTAGGAGTTCCCCGACTAGGGGTTGTAAAAGTGAATCTAACCACTTAGAAAGTGGCTCGTGCATAGAGCCAATCCCACTGATAATGGGTCTACCTTCAACATTTACCAAGGACTTATGTATCTTCGGTAAAAGGTTGAAGGTAGGTATCCTGGGACATTTAGTATAGAGAAAGTCACATGTGTCATCATCTAGAAAGCTTGCTTCTCCACCATCATCTATAAGATGTGATAATTCCTTTTGGAACCTGGTGGTTGGGTCAAAGTCTAATTTTATATACTGATGGGGATTGTCCAATTGCCTTAGAGCTTCATTAATAAAGAACTCTCTATTCAGTAGCACTATTGAACCTCCCTTGTCCGCTGCCCTTATTACAAGGTTCTTGTTTTCACTTAAGAGTTTGAGTGCAGTTTTCTCTTTGGAGTTCAGATTACCTTTTAACCCAATCCCAGAGGTGTAAGCCAATTTGTTGAGGTCATCTTCAACCCTTTTTTGGAATTTTTCCAGAAGATGGCCTCTAGATTGAATAGGATAAAATTTGGAGACACCCCTAAATTTGGGACAACTGGTATTGGTGTAGCTCATAGATTCAATATCTGTAGTGTAACCTTCCATCTGTAATGATTTAAGATTTGCTACATCACAACATTCATTAACCCCTTAAGGCCAAGGCCAGTTTTCAATTTCTTTCCCTTAAGGACCAGGGCTATTTTTACATTTCTGCGGTGTTTGTGTTTAGCTGTAATTTCTTCTGTTATGTGTGATCAGTCCACGGGTCATCATTACTTCTGGGATATAACTCCTCCCCAACAGGAAATGCAAGAGGATTCACCCAGCAGAGCTGCATATAGCTCCTCCCCTCTACGTCAGACCCAGTCATTCTCTTGCACCCAACGACTAGATAGGATGTGTGAGAGGACTATGGTGATTATACTTAGTTTTATGACTTCAATCAAAAGTTTGTTATTTTACAATAGCACCGGAGCGTGTTATTACTTCTCTGGCAGAGTTTGAGGAAGAATCTACCAGAGTTTTTTACTATGATTTTAACCGGAGTAGTTAAGATCATATTGCTGTTCTCGGCCATCTGAGGGAGGTAAAAGCTTCAGATCAGGGGACAGCGGGCAGATGAATCTGCATTGAGGTATGTAGCAGTTTTTATTTTCTGAATGGAATTGATGAGAAAATCCTGCCATACCGTTATAATGACATGTATGTATACACTTCAGTATTCTGGGGATGGTATTTCACCGGAACTACTCTGTTAAAAGTCACTAATCCTTTTAATAAGTATTTATCATGTTAAACGTTTTTGCTGGAATGTAGAATCGTTTACATTTCTGAGGTACTGAGTGAATAAATATTTGGGCATTATTTTCCACTTGGCAGTTGTTTGGTTTTAATTATGACAGTTTCGTTTCTCTTCACTGCTGTGTGTGAGGGGGAGGGGCCGTTTTTGGCGCTCTTTGCTACGCATCAAAAAATTCCAGTCAGTTACTCTTATATTTCCTGCATGATCCGGTTCATCTCTGACAGATCTCAGGGGTCTTCAAACTTCTTTAGAGGGAGGTAGATTCTCTCAGCAGAGCTGTGAGAATTTTATATTGACTGTGAATAAAAACGTTGCTCTGTAATTTTCCACCACTCGGGACTTATGGCAAACGGTCCCTAAGGTGGAGGGAGCAGTTTCTACTTTAGCTAAGCGTACCACTATCCCGGTGGAGGATAGCTGTGCTTTTTCAGATCCAATGGATAAAAAATTAGAGGGTTACCTTAAGAAAATGTTTGTTCAACAAGGTTTTATATTGCAACCCCTTGCATGTATCGCGCCGATTACGGCTGCGGCAGCATTTTGGATTGAGTCTCTGGAAGAGAACCTTAGTTCATCTACGCTAGACGACATTACGGACAGGCTTAGAGTCCTTAAACTAGCTAATTCATTCATTTCGGAGGCCGTAGTACATTTAACCAAACTTACGGCTAAGAACTCAGGATTCGCCATACAAGCACGTAGGGCGCTGTGGCTAAAATCCTGGTCAGCTGATGTTACTTCTAAGTCCAAATTACTTAATATACCTTTCAAGGGGCAGTCTTTATTTGGGCCCGGCTTGAAAGAAATTATCGCTGACATTACAGGAGGTAAGGGCCACGCCCTACCTCAAGATAAAGCCAAAGCTAAGGCTAGACAGTCTAATTTTCGTCCCTTTCGGAATTTCAAAACAGGAGCAGCATCAACCTCCACTGCACCAAAACAGGAGGGAGCTGTTGCTCGTTACAGGCAAGGCTGGAAGCCTAACCAGTCCTGGAACAAGAGCAAGCAGGCCAGGAAACCTGCTGCTGCCCCAAAGACAGCATGAACCGAGAGCCCCCGATCCGGGACCGGATCTAGTGGGGGGCAGACTTTCTCTCTTCGCCCAGGCCTGGGCAAGAGATGTTCAGGATCCCTGGGCGCTAGAGATCATATCTCAGGGATACCTTCTAGACTTCAAATTATCTCCCCCAAGAGGGAGATTTCATCTGTCAAGGTTGTCAACAAACCAGATAAAGAAAGAAGCGTTTCTACGCTGTGTACAAGATCTGTTATTAATGGGAGTGATCCATCCGGTTCCGCGGTCGGAACAAGGACAAGGGTTCTACTCAAACCTGTTTGTGGTTCCCAAAAAAGAGGGAACTTTCAGGCCAATCTTAGATTTAAAGATTCTAAACAAATTCCTAAGAGTTCCATCGTTCAAAATGGAAACTATTCGGACAATCTTACCCATGATCCAAAAGGGTCAGTACATGACCACAGTGGATTTAAAAGATGCTTACCTTCACATACCGATTCACAAAGATCATCACCGGTATCTAAGGTTTGCCTTCTTAGACAGGCACTACCAGTTTGTAGCTCTTCCATTCGGATTGGCTACGGCTCCAAGAATCTTCACAAAGGTTCTGGGTGCCCTTCTGGCGGTACTAAGACCGCGAGGGATTTCGGTAGCTCCGTACCTAGACGACATTCTAATACAAGCTTCAAGCTTTCAAACTGCCAAGTCTCATACAGAGTTAGTTCTGGCATTTCTAAGGTCGCATGGATGGAAAGTGAACGAAAAGAAGAGTTCTCTTTTTCCTCTCACAAGAGTTCCATTCTTGGGGACTCTTATAGATTCTGTAGAAATGAAGATTTACCTGACAGAAGACAGGTTAACAAAGCTTCAAAATGCATGCCGTGTCCTTCATTCCATTCAACACCCGTCAGTAGCTCAATGCATGGAGGTGATCGGCTTAATGGTAGCGGCAATGGACATAGTACCTTTTGCACGCCTACACCTCAGACCGCTGCAATTGTGCATGCTAAGTCAGTGGAATGGGGATTACTCAGATTTGTCCCCTACTCTGAATCTGAATCAAGAGACCAGAAATTCTCTTCTATGGTGGCTTTATCGGCCACACCTGTCCAGGGGGATGCCATTCAACAGGCCAGACTGGACAATTGTAACAACAGACGCCAGCCTACTAGGTTGGGGCGCTGTCTGGAATTCTCTGAAGGCTCAGGGACTATGGAATCAGGAGGAGAGTCTCCTTCCAATAAACATCCTGGAATTGAGAGCAGTTCTCAATGCCCTTCTGGCTTGGCCCCAATTAACAACTCGGGGGTTCATCAGGTTTCAGTCGGACAACATCACGACTGTAGCTTACATCAACCATCAGGGAGGGACAAGAAGCTCCCTAGCAATGATGGAAGTATCAAAGATAATTCGCTGGGCAGAGTCTCACTCTTGCCACCTGTCAGCAATCCACATCCCGGGAGTGGAGAACTGGGAGGCGGATTTCTTGAGTCGCCAGACTTTTCATCCGGGGGAGTGGGAACTTCATCCGGAGGTCTTTGCCCAAATACTTCGACGTTGGGGCAAACCAGAGATAGATCTCATGGCGTCTCGCCAGAACGCCAAACTTCCTCTCTACGGGTCCAGATCCAGGGATCCGGGAGCGGTTCTGATAGATGCTTTGACAGCACCTTGGAACTTCGGGATGGCTTATGTGTTTCCACCCTTCCCGCTGCTTCCTCGATTGATTGCCAAAATCAAACAGGAGAGAGCATCAGTGATTCTAATAGCGCCTGCATGGCCACGCAGGACTTGGTATGCAGATCTAGTGGACATGTCATCCTGTCCGCCTTGGTCTCTACCTCTAAGACAGGACCTTCTGATACAGGGTCCATTCAAACATCAAAATCTAACTTCTCTGAAGCTGACTGCTTGGAAATTGAACGCTTGATTTTATCAAAACGTGGTTTTTCTGAGTCGGTTATTGATACCCTGATACAGGCTAGGAAGCCTGTTACCAGAAGGATTTACCATAAAATATGGCGTAAATACCTATACTGGTGCGAATCCAAAGGTTACTCCTGGAGTAAGGTTAGGATCGCTAGGATATTGTCCTTTCTACAAGAAGGTTTAGAAAAGGGTTTATCAGCTAGTTCATTAAAGGGACAGATTTCAGCTCTGTCCATCTTGTTACACAGGCGTCTGTCAGAAAATCCAGACGTCCAGGCCTTTTGTCAGGCTTTAGCTAGGATCAAGCCTGTGTTTAAAGCTGTTGCTCCGCCATGGAGTTTAAACTTAGTTCTTAACGTTTTACAGGGTGTTCCGTTTGAACCCCTTCATTCCATTGATATAAAATTGTTATCTTGGAAAGTTCTGTTTTTAATGGCTATTTCCTCGGCTCGAAGAGTCTCTGAGTTATCAGCCTTACATTGTGATTCTCCTTATCTGATTTTTCACTCAGACAAGGTAGTTCTGCGTACTAAACCTGGGTTCTTACCTAAGGTAGTCACTAACAGGAATATCAATCAAGAGATTGTTGTTCCATCCTTGTGTCCAAATCCTTCTTCAAAGAAGGAACGTCTTCTACACAATCTGGATGTAGTTCGTGCCCTCAAGTTCTACTTGCAGGCAACTAAAGATTTTCGCCAAACTTCTTCCCTGTTTGTCGTTTATTCTGGACAGAGGAGAGGTCAAAAAGCTTCTGCTACCTCTCTCTCTTTTTGGCTTCGTAGCATAATACGTTTAGCCTATGAGACTGCTGGACAGCAGCCTCCTGAAAGAATTACAGCTCACTCCACTAGAGCTGTGGCTTCCACTTGGGCCTTTAAGAATGAGGCCTCTGTTGAACAGATTTGCAAGGCTGCAACTTGGTCTTCGCTTCATACTTTTTCCAAATTTTACAAATTTGACACTTTTGCTTCTTCGGAGGCTATTTTTGGGAGAAAGGTTCTTCAGGCAGTGGTTCCTTCTGTATAATGAGCCTGCCTATCCCTCCCGTCATCCGTGTACTTTTGCTTTGGTATTGGTATCCCAGAAGTAATGATGACCCGTGGACTGATCACACATAACAGAAGAAAACATAATTTATGCTTACCTGATAAATTCCTTTCTTCTGTTGTGTGATCAGTCCACGGCCCGCCCTGTTTTAAGGCAGGTAAATATCTTTTAAATTATACTCCAGTCACCACTTCACCCTTGGTTACTCCTTTCTCGTTGATTCTTGGTCGAATGACTGGGTCTGACGTAGAGGGGAGGAGCTATATGCAGCTCTGCTGGGTGAATCCTCTTGCATTTCCTGTTGGGGAGGAGTTATATCCCAGAAGTAATGATGACCCGTGGACTGATCACACAACAGAAGAAAGGAATTTATCAGGTAAGCATAAATTATGTTTTTCATCTTACTCATTTACTGTACCCACACATATTATATACCGTTTTTCTTTCTAAAGATACCATTATTTTCATCATATCTTATAATTTACTATAAAAATTTTTATAAAATATGAGGAAAAAATGGAAAAAAAACACACTTTTTCTAACTTTGACCCCCAAAATCTGTTACACATCTACAACTACCAAAAAACACTCATGCTAAATAGTTTTTAAATTATGTCCTGAGTTTAGAAATACCCAATGTTTACAAGATCTTTGCTTTTTTTTGCAAGTTATAGGGCAATAAGTACAAGTAGCACTTTGCTATTTCCAAACCACTTTTTTTCAAAATTAGCGCTAGTTATATTGGAACGCTGATATCTTTCATATCCCTTGACATGTATATATATTTATTTTTAGAAGACATCCCAAAGTATTGAGCTAGGCCCATTTTGGTATATTTCATGCTACCATTTCACTGCCAAATGCGTTAATGTAAAAAAAAATGTTCACTTTTTCACAAATTTTTTCACAAACTTTAAGTTTGTCACTGAAATTATTTACAAAAAACTTGTGCAATTATGGCATATATGGTTGTGAATGCTTCTCTGGTATCCCCTTTGTTCAAAAATAGCAGACATATATGGCTTTGGCATTGCTTTTTGGTAATTAGAAGGCCGCTAAATACCACTGCGCACCACACATGTATTATGCCCAGCAGTGAAGGGGTTAATTAGGGCGCATGTAGGGAACTTCTAGGGTTAATTTTAGCTTTAGTGTAGTGTAGTAGACAACCTCAAGTATTGATCTAGGCCCAACTTGGTATATTTCATGCCACCATTTCAACGCCAAATGCGATCAAATTTAAAAAAATTGTAACATTTTTCACAATTTTAGGTTTCTCACTGAAATTATTTACAAACAGCTTGTGCAATTATGGCAAACATGGTTATAAATGCTTCTCTGGGATCCCCTTTGTTCAGAAATAGCAGACATATATGGCTTTGGAGTTGCTTTTTGGCAATTACGCTAAATGCCGCTGCGCATCACACGTGTATTATGGCTAGCAGTGAAGGGGTTAATTAGGTAGCTTGTAGGGAGCTTGCAGGGTTAATTTTAGCTTTAGTGTAGAGATCAGCCTCCCATCTGACACATCCCACCCCCTGATCCCTCCCAAAAAGTTCTCTTCCCTCCCCCACCCCACAATTGTCCCCGCCATCTTAAGTACTGGCAGAAAGTCTGCCAGTACTAAAATAAAAGCTATCTTTTAATTTTTTTATTTTTTTCCCCAGCATATTTACATATGCTGCTGTGTAGGATCCCCCCATAGCACCCAACCTCCCTGAGCCCCCCACACAGCTCTCTGATCTTCCCCCTCTGACTATTTGGTGCCATTTTGGGTACTGGCAGCTGTCTGCCAGTACCCACTTTTCAAACTTTTGTGCATTTTTGTAATATTTTTTTTTTCTGTAGTGTAGCTGGTCCCCCCTCAATACCGCCCCCCCCCCTCTCCCAGATCCCTTTTATAAATAAAAAAGTAACCCCCATCACCCGCTCCCACCACAGATCACCACCCGCTCCCACCACAACCGGACCATTTAGATGATCAGATCACGGGTGCACGTGCGCGCACACACATGCGCATGCACGCAGCCCCGCCCCCGTGCGTGCACACGCAGCACCGGGGACTAATCCGGAAGAAGATTCCCAGCGATGGGCCGCCCACCCTCCTCCCTGCAGCTGCTCCCACCCACCAACGATCGGCATCAACGCTGGCCTATGCAGAGAGGGCCACAGAGTGGCACTCTCTGCAACGGTGTGCCAGAAAAGGTATTGCCATGATGCCTCAATATCGAAGCATATCGAGGAATCACGGTGACGGCAATACCTTGAAAGCGTCTGGAAGCGATCAGGATCGCTTCCAGACGCTTTAAACACCTAGGTCATACAGGGTATGTCGCTGGTCTTTAAAGACCAGTTTGTGTAAGACGTACCCTGTACGACTCTTGACGTTAAGGGGTTAAACGTCAAACCTGGTATCACATTTTTGACAAAATTTCCTGTACAAAGATCATCTGAGGGATAAGTTTTAAAGTGTTTCTTTAATGTGAGTGTTCTAATTAGTTTATTCACGTCAAGTAATGTAGAAAACAAATCAAAATCATTGAAGGGAACAAAACTAAGTCCCAAACTGAGAACCTTTTCTTCAATAGTGCTAAGTGTATAATCAGACAAGTTAATGACTGGTGTCAATTGTATTTTCTGTTCTGATGTCCCCTCCTGACTGGATATCTTACTCTTGCATGATCTCCATCTCTCCTCCCCCCCTTCTGGTCCTACGGGGGGCCTGGACAAAACTTGCTCAATTTCCACTCTTTCTTTCTCCACAGTAGTGGCAGAGGTGGCTGTTGAAATCTTTTCAGTTGTATCTAATTCCTGATATTTAGACCACCTACCTCTGCCCCTCCCTCTGCCTCTAGTGTTGATATGTGGCGAGGGTGTATTTCTATTACTAACTACCGTAGAGATATATGCATTTTCTTCTCCTGAGGATTCACCTGTATTGTAATTTTCATCTTGAGACTCTACCTCACTATCTGAAAAAGTGACAACTTTTTTATGTGTCTGCTGACCCTTCTTGACTTTCTCATGCCCCTGAAACTTTCCTCTATTGTCTTTTTTAATTTTATAGGATTGAGATCTTAGCTTCCTATTCCATATATATACTCTATTATTAGAGTATGGCTTAGATACATTTCTGGCTAAAAACAGAATTTAGGGAAATAATTGCTTGTGTCCATTTTCTTTTTTGGGTGAATAACATTGGAATATAAAATATACGTAACATGCTTTAGGTTGTGACCTTTAGGTCTAGGAGTGTTGAGTTAACACACATGCAGATTTTGTTATTTTAAGGTGTGATATGTAAATATTAAATATTAAATATTTATATTAATTATTATTTTTCAATATTTAATAATTTAATACATACATAATTGTTTATTGTAAGCTCAGTTGTCAGCTTCATGAATGTAAGTCAGGTAGCCTTTATATGTTGAACTTGATGGACTTCTTTCAACCTCATCTACTACAGTGTTCTTCACAGATTTTTTTTCCAGCCGGGTGGCATTATGAAGTACCTGGGTGGAGACAGTGTAATATTTTCTAATATTATATCATTTTCTGCTATCCAAAGCACAAATTAATTGCATAATTTAAAATAAATTTATTTAATGATAATTTGTGCAATGAAAATTTAATATTTTCAAAATTAATTAGCTAATTTTAGCTTGATATTGGCTAACATTTTAGTCAGGTGGTCAGTAAAATCATCCGTGAGCTGCACCTGCTATAAAGGTCCTGGGGAGAACACTGTACTATGTTACAATGTTACATATTTGAAAAACTAGAAAAAAAAAACAAGGAAACGCATGTTGAGAACAGAATAATTTGATATGTTTTTGTTTTTTATCAAAAATCTTTTTATCAGTGCTGGGTGCTCCCTGTCAGATTTCCCCTGTGAAATATTACATTCCAGTAAGTGAAGGTAAGTTTACAACTTGTTTGGAATTCCTGGTTCAGTCCCTTTTCTTTGATAATGGTCTGCCTATGCGGTGGTCAATGTAATATTTTTCACTATGCTAACGAAGTTTATATCATTTAGCCCTGAGTCTTAAGATTCCACCAGTGGTGTTTTATGCCAGAACTCTTCCTCCAATTTCTGTTTTATTTTCCCTGCCCTGTTTTATTTTCTTTAAACTGTAGAAAATAAATAAAGTCCATCAATTTCTGCCAAAAGCAATATTTAGTACATCTATAATAATTAATTACATTAATTATTAATATTTTTCAATATTTTAAATTTAATAAATACATACCGCACCTTAATATAACTCGTGTTGGGTTAGCGCACATGAAGGATTAGTGTACTCCTGTTGGATTTATGTGAAAACCAAAAAGGAGTACACTATTTCTTCATGTGCCCTAACCCAATGAGAGTTATATTAAGGTGCATTATGTATTTATGAAATATAAAATATTTAAAAATATTAATAATTAATATAAATAACTATTATATATGTACAAAAATATTATTAAAAAATCCATAACATAAATATGCATATTTTACAGTATCTATAATAATTATTAATAATTATGAATATTTTTATCAATATTTTATATTTAATATTTACATATCACTCCTTAAAATAACTAATTCTGCATGTGCGCTAACCCAACAGTACATTAGACTTAAAGCACGCAACCCAAAGCGTGTTACCTATATTTTACATTACAATGTTCTTCACATAGAACATTTTTTAAAAAATGTTTAGGTTTACATGACAGAAATAATATGACACAGTGAGATAAAATGGTAGGTGTAGTACAATCTGTCAAATTTGAACATTTTGAGCAATAAACATGATTTACATGAAGGAAAATTATAACATTACTAGTCGATAAGCCTGCCCAGAGGGCAGTCTAATTATTATTACTTTTTTTTTTTTAAGTAATCTTTTATTGAGAACCTTAAAATACATACAATAATAGCATAAGGAAATAAGACCAATACAATACAGGTGCAACTGTCGTTATGGCACGGATGACAAAGATATAAGATTATATAATCAGTCATATATTGCACGATAAACACATAAAGTATTGGAGGGTCATATACATTTAGGAACTCATATTTTAATAAAGTATTCAAATAGAGCTTGTTAACCAATGGCTAATATACTAGTCCTTTATGGACCGACTGATACAGGCAAAGTTATTCCTGTAGCTGTGATAGCCATAAAAAAGATAACAAAAACAATTGCAACTTAATAATATATTGTGGTAGTGCCTAGTGTGGACAAACCATGATAATGGGGTATATTGCCTAATCTACTATCAACCACTACCTCCTTATGTATATCAACAACCCTTGGAGAGGGAACACAAAAAAAAAAATGGGGGAGGGGGGATGAAGGAGAAAGAAAGGGAAGGAAAGGAAATCTTAAGTCTCAGCTGGCCTGATTAACCAATACTAACCATACGGGGATTACCCGAAAGTAGCTACCTTTGTGAAACTAGTGAGGGATGTGTACCACCACGTCTACTTGGTTGATTTCCTGTAGAAGTCCCACACTCGCCAGATATTATGATAAAGCTCCATATTACCAGTGTGTTTGGACATGTCTCTAATAAACTCAACTATATCTACAATTTTAGAAAAGGAGGGAGCGGACTTCTGCTTCCAATCTCTTGCTATTGCCAGCTTTGTGGCTATTAATATGTAAATCAGAAGAGATCTATCAGTAACTGAAAGTTTAGATGCTCCACGATGGAGAAGTCCAAGAGAAGGACTCATAGGTAGGCTGATATTTAGATGATGAAGTAGTTTGAAGACCAATCTCCAAAGGTTTTTAATCTTGGAGCATTCCCACCAAATATGTATTGGTGAGCCTAACTTCCCACAACCTCTCCAGCACATTGGTGAAGACTTATAATAGCGATATAGTACAGTAGGGACAAGGTGCCACCGGACAGTAATTTTATAATATAGTTCCCAAAGGGTTGCACAATGTAGGGTATTTTTAGCTACCACCAGCTCCCTGAACCACACAGATGCATCCGAAGTGGAATGTAGTTCTCTTTCCCAAGCTAAATACTGGTTGAGTTTAGTAGATACTGGCACGGTAGTCAAAATATGGTAGTGAAAGGAGATAGGTCCCTTAAGAGGTCTACCCAACTTCCATCTGTTTTCACAAGAAGTTTGAGGTCTAGGGCTATTTACTCTCATCCCCCATGAAGATTAAAGGCTAACGACTCGAAGGTATTCAAAATGTAAAGAGTTTGGCAACTTAAACAAATCTTTCGCTGTTGCAAAATCTAATAGCTTATTCTCTCTGTATAGCTCTGCAACTGGGAGGTCTGCTGCTGCCGCCCATTTTAGGATATGTGTTTCAGCAAGGGAGATCAAGATAGTCCTCACCGTAAACAAAGGAGTAGGGTGCGGGGCAAAGCCCGGCAGTGCTCTTTTTGAATCCCAATGTTTCAGAGCATCTAACAGAATGGGATGAGTGATGTGCAGTCTAGATCTCAAATAGGGGGGAATCCATGGGAAATTGGACAACACCATCCCTTTAGGTAGCCAATCTTGCTCTACTTCCTGCCAATGGAAGCTGGTTGCCGGCATGGACCAGCCCATCAACTGAGAAAGTCGAGCTGCATCATAGTATGAAACAATGCTTGGATAGGATAGGCCTCCACTATCTATAGGTTTTTGCATAACTATGGCATTAATACGTGGTCTCTTCCCCATCCATACATATGCAGAGATCAAGCTTTGGAGTTTATTTAAGATATGTCTGGGAACTGTATAAGGAATACACCAGAACAAGTAGGTGAGTTTGGGCAAAAATGCCATTTTGACTGCAGCTATCCTACCCGTCCAAGAGAGTTCTCTACATTCCCAACCTTGTAAGATAGCTGCAAATTCTGCTAGCCTATCAGTAAAGTTAGCTGAGATGACTGTGTTCAAGTCCGGGCTTAAAACAACACCTCAGTGTCTGATTGAGTTAAGGGACCACTGAAAGGGATATTTCCTTTGAAATGAAATAAGAGTCTGAGGGGGGACATGCAAGCACAACACCTCTGTTTTAGTGAGGTTAAGTTTGTACATGCTGACTATATGTATTTATAGTCTCAAAAACTGCTTTCATGGAAATTACAGGGTTCGTCAAGAGGAGAGTGACATCATCCGCGAACAACGCAATCTCAGAGATGTCGGGGTTAATTCTAATAGCCTGAGCCAAAGGCTGTATTACCAGGGCGAAAAGGAGAGGAGACAGGGGGCACCCCTGCCTGGTTCCATTAGTAATTTTAAAAGAGTCCGAGCTAAAACCAACCCCACAAACCCTTGCTGTCGGGCTAGAATACAATGCTTGCACTGCTGTAATAAATTGCTTTGGAAAATTAAATATCTTTAAAACTTCCCATAAGAAGTCTCAGCTGACCCTGTCAAACGCTTTTTGGCATCGAGTGACAGGGCCAAGAATGGGATCCTCCTTCTATTAACATCATGCAAAATAGCCAATATTCGTCGGGTGTTATCTGGACCCTCTCTGCTCGGTACAAATCCCACCTGGTCTTTGTGTATAATTGTTGGAATTACCATCGCAAGTCTGTTAGCCAGCAATTTTGAGAACAGCTTTACATCCACATTAATAAGCGAAATGGACCTGTAATTTTGACATTATTGAGGATCTTTTCCAGGCTTGGGGATCGTTATTATTTCAGCCTCTAAGAACTCTCCAAGAGCTCCTCCTGAACTGGCCCATTCATTAAAAGTTTTTAGAAGAGCTGGACTAATTATCTCTGCTAGCAATTTGTAGAACTGTCCCGTAAACCCGTCTGGGCCCTGAGCCTTGCTAGCTTTGAGTTGCCGAATTCCCTTTTGGATTTCCTCCAAGATGAAAGGAGAACAGAGAGATAGATTTTGAGCATCATACAGAGTTGGAAGTTGTAATGACGACAGGTAAGAACTCGCAGGCTGAACAGCCGTCTTATGATGTTCAATGTTGTATAATGAAGAATAGTATCGCCAAAATGCCAAAACGACTTTCCTATGTCTTTAGGCGCGGTTACAACATGATCATCTACCTTTATGGAGGCAATGCGACGCTGGGCTAACCTGTTGTGCAACTTAGATGCCAAAAGTGCATTAGCTTTATTACTAAGCGTATAAAATACACGCTGAAGTTTGGTCAGCATTATTTGAGTTCTATGGAGCTCCTGTTGCCGTATATCCGCTCAAATCTGGTCAAGTCTCAAAGTTCCCTCAAGAGTAGGGTTCGCCTTCTGAATAGAGGCGACTGCCCTGTATAGACAGGTCAACTCAGCCAACGATCTCCCCGAATTCCTTCGGGCAAGAGCAGCTTGTTTCAAACATAGACCTCTGGTAAAGGCTTTAAAAGAAGCACAGACATATTGCACTGGGCTGTCCGCTGTATCATTAAAATCAAGAAACTCCTTGGCCTGTTCCCTGAAGTCTAATTATTTTAAAGTGTCAGTGTCTACATTATGTATATAGTCACTATGCATGGTGACTGTATAAATAATGTGTAGACTGAGCCGCCTCTCAATAATAAACCTAACACTTCTTTACCTAACTTTTCGCCATCCCCCAAAAATCGCAAGTAAAAATAAAATGAATAACCCCTTAACCGTCAACCACCCACATCACAATAAAGCTAATTACCCTATTAACCCCTAAACCGCAAAGCCCCCACATCGCAATAAACCTAATTATCCTGTTAACCCCTAAACAGCAAAAACCCCACATCGCAATAAACCTTATTAACTTATCAACCCCTTAAACCGCCAAAACCCACAACGCAAATAACTATTTAAATAACTAAGCACCCTAACCTAACACCCCCTAACCTAACTCCCCCTTAAATTAACCTAAATTACCTAAACTAATAAATTCTAAAGTTACAAAAAATAAAAAAAAGGTCTGGTCTCCCCGAACCTAGATACTTACCAGTGATATTTAATAAATGGTATTAAAAGGTAACCTAATATTAGAGTTTATTAACTGACTCTCTACAATAATACTTTAGGAAACCCAAGCACAATTTATTACGGTATTAATAGGTAAAAATAAGGAGTGTATCAGACCTCTCACTCTTTATAGTATTGTGGGCAGTACAGTATTCACCATAACTAATCTAGATACTCACCAATGATATTTAATAAATGGTATTAAAAGGTAACCAAATATTAGAGTTTATTAACTGACTCTCTATAATAACATTTAAGGAAACCTTAGTACAATTTATTGTGGTATTAACAGGCAAAAATAAGGAGTTTATTAGACTTCTCACTCTTTATAAGTATTGTGGGTAGTACAGTATTCACCAAACTCATAGTTTACCAACCCAGGTATTATAAGGCTAGAGTTTTGTATATAAGCTAACCCAACTATTGAAGAGAACCACACACAATTTTGGGTGTAAGACTTATTTAATTCACACAAACTATATTTTGAAAGTGCTCACCCAAAATACCTTCCATCACAAGTGGATATTGTACATCCAACACGCTCCTTCCTTTATTATCCTCATACATATCTAATATTTAAACCTACCCCAATTAGGGACCATCATTACCTCTATATGAGTAATATGTCAAGAGATAACCTTGTCATTTGATTTATAAAGAGACTCTACATTAACCTAACAAGGGTGTTTGTCTCTATTAGCCAGTAGTGACATTATCTGGCCAATAGGTAGTGGATCCAAATTTCAATTTCTTTTAAAATGTTTGTAAATCCCCTGTTTTTAATGTGATCTAGTAAAAGTTATATTTTAAATTTTTTTCACTTTCTTGCATCACATAAGTACGTTCTCAGAGTGCTATATTTGTACCCTTTTGTCAGTTTCTTACTGATTTTTTGTAAAAGTTTGCTAATAGGTACAAGCACCTACCCCTATCGGACAAATTATATTGGAGTATACTAATACTAAGTGTACTCATCACTCTATTAATTAGTAGGGGAACGTCAAAACATACTAATTAATTGAGTAGTGCCATTGTCTCCTTTCTGTTCAAAAAATAAAAAAGCTAAGTTTACAAAAAAAGGCCAACATTACAGAAAATAAAAAATCTAATTACAAAATTTAAAAAAATTAAACCTAATCCCTATGAAAATAAAAAGCCCACCAAAATAAAATAAATAAAAACACCCCCTAATCTAAAAATGAACTACCAGTAGCCCTTAAAAGGGCTTTTTGCATGGCATTGCCCCAAGATAATCAGCTCTTTTACATCCAAAATTCACCCTCTAACAGTAAAATCCCCCACCCACCAAACCCCCCAAAATAAAAAAAAACCTAACACTAAAAAACCTAAGTAAAGTAAAAATATAGATAAAGGGGAATCAGTTGATGTGATATACTTAGATTTTGCAAAGGCATTTGATACAGTGCCACATGAGATATTAATGCACAAAATTAAGGGACTGGGAATAGCTGAAAATGTTAGCTCATGGATAAATAACTGGATAAAAGATAGGGAGCAACAAGTAGTAGTAAATGGATCATACTCAGATTGGACAAAGGTAATCAGTGGAGTCCCCCGGTATCAGTACTGGGCCCCGTTCTTTTTTTTTTTTTTAATAATTTTTATTGAGGTAAAATATAAAGCAGTACAAAATAAACACTTACAGAGGTCCCTAACCCGTAGGGGCACATAAGAATATTGTACAATACTGCATATAAACCAAACATTATCACAATATGAGAGAATAAAAACAAAAGCATACTGTTGGACAACTAAAATGTGATGAAGTATTAATATTGATATTTTACCTATGTGATTCGAAGAGCCAGAGAATTAACCTCAGTTTTTCAATTTAGTATATAGGGTCGCTCTTGGGCCCTTAGAACTGCATGTGGCCAGATGGGGATAAAACTTTACTACTATAGCACTCTCCTGGGACTACAGAGACCACTCATGGGTCCCTAACCTCTAGAAAAAACTTATAATAGCAGGAGGAGAATAGGACTAACATTGTACTAAGTAGGGGTGGGAGTATTACTAGCCGCTGTAATATGGCAGCTTTAGGCAAAATAATAAGGAAATTTAATGGAATCTGTGTTCCTGAGTTTAGTTATTAAACTAATACTAAGAGAAAACTCTTGGGGGGGGGGGGGGAGTCAAGGTTAGTCAACTAACAGCATGAGATTAATCTTAAATTTAACGATATTCCAGATATAGGCAGTTGGGGACTATCCTTGATATTCTACAGATATATGTACACCTACAATCAGCCTTAAAAGGTCTATATAAAGAGTATGTGAAAGTGGATAAGGGGCATATGTTTCTGTCGTCATGTAAATGATATATGGTCTATCCGTGCACGTAGGAGGAAGAAAATAAAGTATGTCTTATTACACAGACAGATACAGCATTAGAATATCCTTGTATGAAGGTGTGAAGTGCATTATATATAGAACTTTAATTGAGGGGTGTAAGCATTATGTCTCAGAGTACACTTATGGAAACAGTGGTATTTTATCTCTACTAAGTTACCCTGGCCGCAGGCAACCCAGCGAAACAGATAAGCATAAGCTGTAGGATCTAAGATCCATCAGTGATTCAAACAGTAATTTACACACCCATGTGATAGAACTACAATGCTTACACAATAAGAGCACAGATATGAGTAACTTATATGCAAGCAAATGACTACATACATTATTCTAGAGACTTGTGATAGATAAAAAAAAAAGAAAAAGAACATTAACATAACAATTCAACAAAACGTTTGACATCCAACTTTCAGCATATCTCACACCCCAACTTAGGACCTAACGCTGGAGTACACTATCAGCATAGGAAAGTAGCAAACCAACAGAGAATATAATGGGGACATACATCCAGTGAAATACAGTCTCTCTGGTCTAGGAAATAACAATCTAACTGCTGTCCTTGTAATAAATTGTGTCCTGTGTGGAATAAGCTAAAAGGACCTATATCCGATCTCAACCTCAGGAAAAGTTAAGACCACCACACAAAAAATGACGTTCTGTAATGTGGCATACCAGTCAAGCTGGATAGTGTAGTCTGAGTAGCAGGGGTGATCAAATGTTATTGGGCTCAGACTGTCCCAGACTGCCGTTTTGGCAGCCCAAACTGTTTGAATCTGGTCTTTCAAGTCGGTAGGAGCCACAGTAGGGAATGTCGCCGACCTCTTGAGAGCAATCCAATTCTTGTGCTCTAATATTTCAGACTTGCTTGCCTCTTGTAGTGTTGCAAAGATTGGCGTCGGGTGATTTGTCTGAACAATACAGTTCCCTTTATCCATGCCGGTATAGGTAGCATCGGTGGCACTTGAGCATCTTACTACAGGTTCCTTGTCTCCCTCGGCCATCCCGCTCATGTTAATTGTTGTTTCCATAGCCTCCGTCGCCACATTCTTTAAACTTTGCCCAGAGAGTGGCGATCGCCGGGGCCCCAAAGCGCCACCACCTCCGTGAGCAAATGTGAAGGCTTCTTGTCCTGTAGGGCTTGCTGCTATCTGCTGGGACGCCATTTTAAATGTGTGCTCCAACACATCTCGGCAGCTTTGCAGAAAATTCTGTATCTCTAGTTTGATAACCTCCGTGGTTTCCATCTTAAGGCAGTGCAATTGGTACCGCAATTGAGAGTAGAAGTAAAGTTTGTAGCCCGTGCTTTGCTTCACACCAGTAGCCGCGTGGGTCCAAAGATGGCAGCTCCTAATAACTGCTGACAAAAGTCACAGGATCTCTTCTAGCAAATATCCCCCTTGTCAGATTTGCTACTGTGGGATATCAGAGCATACTAAGCTTTCTGATCTTAGAATATTTGGGCTCGGATGGTCGCCAAGTTTATATTAAACTTATAGTATAGCCAGAGCTGTGGGAATATGCGACCATTCAGCCCAAGAGCTAGCTCCGCCCCCCGTTCCCCGTTCTTTTTAATATTTTTATAAATGATTTGGAGCAAGGATTAAATAGCGACATCTCTATTTTTGCAGATGATACTAAGTTAAGTAAGGTAATTAGGTCAGAGCAGGATGAACTTTCATTACAAAGGGATCTGCAAAAATTAGAAGTATGGGCAAGTAAATGGAAAATGAGATTTAATAAGGAAAAATGCAAGGTTCTACATTTTGGAAGTAAAAATAAGCAGGCAACGTATTTTTTAAATAGGACAAGACTTAGCCAAACAGAGGAGGAAAGGGATTTGGGAGTAGTAATAGATAACAAGTTAAAGATGGGTGCACAATGCAGGGCAGTGGCTTCAGAGGCTAATAAGATACTAGCATGTATTAAAAGAGGCATTGATTCAAGGGAGGAAAGCATAATTCTGTCACTATATAAAGCCCTGGTAAGACCTCACCTTGAGTATGCAGTGCAGTTCTGGGGACCGATCTATATACTTTATATAGATATATTCAAGGCCCATATTCAGAGATGGCAGAAGCTCTGTTTATTCCTAGAATATTGTTTCTGACAAGAGGTCACAATTTAAGGTTGGAGGAAAGGAGATTTAATCTCCTGCAACGGAAATGTTTTTTCACTGTAAGAGCAATAAAATTGTGGAACTCATTACCAAAGGAGGTAGTGAATGCCAATACCCTAGATACATTTTAAAATAGTCTGTATACATTTCTGTACATAAACAAAATTCATGGATATGATTGCTAGTATTAAATGAGTCACCTTTTAGTGGAGTTATTTAAGCTGAACTGGAGCTTTTTGAAAGTATTTTAGATTTGTATAGGACTTCTGTCTTTTTTCAACCTTATCTACTATGTTACTATGTTACTATGTTACCTAAAGTACCCATTGCCATAAAAAGGGCATTTGTTTGGGCATTGCCCTTAAAATGGCATTTAGCTCTTTTGCTGCCCATCCCTAATCTAAATAAAACAAACCCCCCCCCAAAAAATCCTTAAAAACCTAAGTCTAACCCCCAGGTTGCTACTCACCATTCCTGAAGTCCGGCAGAGAAGATCTTCTTCCAGACGGGTCTATCATCTTCATCCACAGCGAAGGCGGCGTGGAGCGGAGATGCGGAGCGGTGTTTCCAGATGTGGTGATCCTTGGAGGCGGCGATGGTCCTTGGCGGCGGTGCTCTGTGGAGGCGCGGAGGTTCTTCTACATGCGATCGTCCGCCGCACACTGAAGATTAAATGCACGGTCCCCCATATGTATTGGGGTACCTTGCATTCCTACTGGCTGAGAGCAAGTGTAATCCTATTGGCTGTTCACCAATCAATAAGATTTCGCTTGCTCTCATCCTATTGGCTGATTTGAACAGCCAATAGGATTTGAGTAGCTCTCATCCTATTGGCTGATTTGAAACAAATCAGCCAATAGAAATTCAAGGGACACTATTTTTAATCGCGTACCTTAAAATCACTATCCAGTGTACGGCGGCGATCGTACAAAGAGGATCCTCCACACTCCAGGGCTCCGCGGTAGCCGGTCTTCAGTTCCAGGGTCGCCGGTCTTCAGCTCCATGGTCATTGGTCTTCAACTCTGCCCTCTGCTTCGCGCCGGATGTTCCTGGAAGGAGAAAGAAGAGGTTGCCGCTTGGAAAAAGACTTCACCGCATGGGACACGACCTTCTCCGCTGGACTTCAGCAACCATGAGTACCAACCTGGGGATTGGACTTAGGTTTTTTTAAGGTTTTTTTTTGGGGGGGGTTTGTTTTATTTAGATTAGGGATGGGCAGTAAAGTAGCTAAATGCCATTTTAAGGGCAATGCCCAAACAAATGCCCTTTTCAGGGCAATGGGTAGTTTAGTTTTTTTAGTGTTAGGTTCTTTTAATTTGGGGGGTTTGGTGGGTGGGGGTTTTTACTGTTAGGGGGAACTTTGTGTATTTTTTGTAAAAGAGCTGAATATCTTTGGTAGTTTATTCTTAGTAGTAGGCAGTGTTTTTATTTTGGGGGGGCTTTTTTACTTTCATAGGGATTAGGTTGAATTTTTTAAAATTTGGTAATTTGATTTTTTATTTTCTATAATGTTAGCCTTTTTTATTTTTGTAATTTTTTTTTTTTTTTTTGTAACTTTAGAATTTATTAGTTTAGATAATTTGGGTTAATTTAAGGGGGTCCTAGGTTAGGGTGCTTAGTTATTGAAATAGTTATTTGCGTTGTGGGTTTTTGCAGTTTAAGGGGTTAATAAGTTAATTAGGTATATTGCGATGTGGGAGTTTTGCAGTTTAGGGGTTAATAGGATAATTAGGGTTAATAGGATAATTAGGTTTATTGCGATGTGTGGGTTTTGCGGTTTAGAGGTTAATAGGGTAATTAGGTGTATTCCGATGTGGGGTGGTTGACAGTTAAGTGATTAAGGGGTAATTACTTTATTATTTAGCGATGTGGGGGTTTGCGGTGTATGTGTTAATACTTCCTGTAGGAGGTTGTTTTTCTTGTTATATTTTGTGCGGGCGTGTTTTTTATTTTTAATACTTGATGCGGGCGGTTATTTTTTATTTTTATTTTTTAAATAGTTTTTATTGAGGTTTTGTGATATAAACAACATACAATGGTCGCCTTGTAACATCAAGGACATATATAGTATTGTTTAAGATACATTGACATTTGTAGGGAAAAAGAACACCACAACAATGCATAAAAATAAATAGGCTTCTTAAACCTCTATTTTATAATAATAATATAGCGTGGTTGGCCACTTTTGGGCCAAATGGTCTCGAAAACTGAGAAACCTATGGTAGTAAGGTGAGCAGCCGCTTTTGGGCTTTATAATTATATTATGTAGAAGATAGTCTCCACTTCTACAGGGGGAGTACTCTATGACCTCCTAATGTGGGGAGTTGGCTCATGTGATGGCCATACATAGGCCATAGTATAAAGGGGGGGAGGAATAAGTCAGTGGGCGAGAGCCGCTCAGAATATAAGGGATGATGGGGGGGAGGGGGGGCAGAGCCTTCTATAATAGAACAGAAAAGTAGCTAGGGGAGTGGGAAAAGACCAAATCGTATGCATAGAGGAGTAGTTATATTTAGTGGAAAGCATCCATGGCAGGGTATAAAGACTATTTGGTGTTTAACTTAGTGTTGCACGATATACAACCTAGTCTAGGTACTCAATCAGGGCAAAAGCTAGCATAGGACAGTAAGGAAAAATATATCACTTAATGCCAATCCTTAAGCATAATATACAGTCACAGCAATAGTAATAAAGCATTGAAATAAAACTTGACTGTATCTAAGTAAGTATAGGAGATGGAGGCTAAGCATTATAAACATCCAGAATCTTGTGTGTATAAGTTCGGTCCTCTCAGGCCTGGCTTCATACTAAGGGCTAAATATAAGTACAGTAATTATGCGGTTATAATAATGGAACATTTTAACACAAGATATAAATGCATATGTTATGAGCTTGTCGCCAGGTTACTTAAACTATCTTAAATCTGTAAGCTTAAGTATTGAAAATGTTCATTAAAATATATGTGGGATCATGTAAGAACATTAATAAAATCCACTGGAGCTACACATATGCTAAGAAATATGTAAATTGCAGGAGGATTGCTCCAAATTGTGATATGTCTGCGTCTTGTTGGGAGGAGACCCATCGCCATGAAGCTCATTTAAGGTGACAAGTATTACACAGGGACCAGTTCGGGATATAAAATTCCAGAAGGCAACCAACCTTTATATTACATAGGATTGTGTTATATGCATCATAATCATGGTAATGCAAACCCAGGATATAATATCAAGTTGTAAAAAACCTGAACTTTGGAATTCCTTACATATGTACTGTCCTGGAAAGTATAGTATGTGAAAAAGAGTGTAATGTTAAGTAAGATCAGTAACATAAACAAATATGGTACTGCTGTTAGAGGGCAACCTCTTAGATTGGAGGAAGATAGTGATAGAAGTGTGCCGGGTGCTAATGTTGTTAGTAGACTTTTTAGAGAGGTTAAGATATGAGAGGCTCAGAATAGTCTCACGAGTCTAGTGGGCTTCCTAAAGTAGTATTAGTTTCATTTTCCTGAAAAATAGCTCATGTAACCCAAAATTATCTAGTCTGGAGGCAATAGGGTATAATTGTGAAATAAGTTATTGAGAAATGACTAAACGTGCCACAATTGTGTAGCAATGGTAATACACCAACATAAACATTCAACAGGTAACATTGCGTAACAGCTATCAAACAATAAGAAATAATAAACAATAGTAGCGCTCGTTTTCAAAGTATGTTCGTGTCCAAAGATCAACTACAAATCTGTAATTAATGTTCAATCTTAGGCAGGTCTGTAAAACAAATGCATGAATAGCATCGATGAAGGTGACCGGACAAAATGAAAAGACAGTACCATATATATTTGGAATTCTGAGCATTGCATGGTAAATAGGCATTTAAAAGTAGTGTTGGGACTGCTTATAAAAACAATTTCACCCACTAATATATATTGAGCTTTAGCTAGGTTTAACACAAAAACATTATCATGAAATTCTATAACCTAATGGAAAGGTAGTAATATAAAAATGTGAATATAGATATCAACAATATGGTATATATAATATAGGAACACGTTTTTGCACTATTGTGAAAACATATATAGTTTGCCAAGGCTCCAAACCTAATGATAAAGCCATAATCAACATATAGTAATGGAAACATATTCATCATTTAGATTTCTGCAGAAACATATGTAGGAACAACATAGTTCAAATAGATCAAAGTTCCCTTTCCATAGTGCTCTATCAGATAGATGACCCATCGGTACATAGGGTATTTAGAGCTGCTATATTTTAGCCTATTCCAGCTCTAAGCTGAATCAAGATGTAGGAATTTTACTGCCTATTGAGCCAGCATCCGGCGAACTGAACAGCAACGATTGACCTGCTAAGGAATCCCTCTTCAGTTCCACTAAGAGGGAACACTCCGCTAACTAGCCCGAAGATCCGGATGAAATCCACAACCCTGTGACAGTCTTGACAATCTGGAGAAATCTCAGACTCCACCTGAGTCTCCGCTGCCAACAAGGGAACTGTGTGAGGTTGATTGTAAGACTCAACGATAATCTTCTCTGAAGAACTGAAGTTCCCGTTTCTCTGCTGTGAGTCAGCTACACCTGTCGCGGCAGGGACCATGGTAAGAAGTACAGGCCGCTTTTATTCATATAGCGGTGCACAGCAGGCCTCCCCTCATTCTCAGAAATGGTAACGTGTAGCAGCGTATCGCATCCTTGAGCCATGAAGCCAGCAACCGCTTCCATTCTAGGCTCCAGTGGGTCAACCGAGGTAGCCATGTGCTTCACCAATGATATTAAGTTCCCAAAGCTTTTGTTCATCTTGCGCTCAAAGTCTATTAGTAGGGCAAGAGCAGTAACCCTAGCTCTCTCCATGACCAATACGCAAGATATCGGTCCGAGCCTTGAGGTGAGGTATGTTTAATTCTATAGAGGAAACTTAGAAAAACAGTCAAAAATACTTCATCTAGTGCCCTAGACTGTCGATCAACAGAGCAGGGAGAGTGATTGCGACACAAGGGTAGTTTGATGAGTCCCGTCTGTGTAAGAAGGCCATTTGCGCCTCACACCATCCTCACTATCGGGAGGATTAGCGATGCGGGTTAGATAAAGTCTCACCGGCTTCTTCATTAAAGTATTGGTCGATCCCGAAGAATTGAATATTTTTACAAGGAATAAATCAAATTTTATAAAGTTTTAAGTCAGGAGCTCTTGAGCAATGTGTCTTGTTGCTTTGGCTGTTGAATCGGCCCCCCAATGTTTTTTTTTTTGTAATACTTGATGCGGGTGGTTAGTTTTTTTTTTAATACTTGATGGGGGTGGTTAGTTTTTGCATTTGTAATGCTCCGTTTGCCTTTGCTACATCCACTGGGATTCCGAAATGGCAGGGTGGTGAAAGAATCCACATTCGGTGGATTCTTTCACCACCCTGCCATTTTCGGAATTCACCTGGATGCAGCTTCGCTGCAACCAGATGAATTATTTTGTCCACGCGCTGCCGACATTCCATTGAGGATGCATGCTCAACTGCCGATGGCAACGGACATTACAAACGCAATTATAGTATAGATAAGAACCTTATAATGTGGTAATAAAAAAATAAGAACAACAAACATCTAACAAAACGTGTCGGTCCAGTTCACGATCAAGTTAGATATTTAATATTAGTAAAGTCCAGGTATCTTCATTGGGTAACAGCTTGCAGTAAAAGGTAAGAGGAGGCGGAGTGGGAAAAGGGTTAAAGAGTGGGAAAAGGAGAAGGGAAAGGGGTGGGGACGGAGGCAAGATATGTTAAGGGACACCGGGTTGAAAGGTGAAAGCAGTCTGTAAGTCCTTTTTACTTTTTAATGTTAATGTAAAGTATATATCTATGCATATATATCTATAGGAATAAATATACAGGTATAGATAAATGCAGATATATATTGGAATATCTATTTAAAATAAAAAAATACAAATTCTGTATGTGAAGAACATTAGAATGTGAAATATGAATAACTCATGCAAGCGATAAGTGCTAGGTTTGTTTCCTCTGCGCTCTCCATTGACTTCTATGGGGAGAAAATGTTAGTGCGGTAATGATATCAGAAGTCCTTTAGTTAGCGCATGTTAAGTTTTGCTTGCTTGCAAAAGTTTCACTTTCAACTTGTAATAAGTGTGCTAATCCGCGCGTGCAAAATCTTTATTTCTGGCGGTGAAAGCACTAAATATCTCGCGACTTGTAATCTAGCACTCATTATGGATGTTTGACATGCCCTGTTCTTATACAATTTATTTTGTGAGAGAGGGGGGGAAGTGGTTGGCACTGTATTTCTGCTGTGATAAATGTGGGGTGCAGATGCTTCCTAATTAAACTTGAATGTTGGTGGACAGGTTCCATGGATGAGAACACTGTTCACTTGCAGTTGGATAAAAGGGGATGGGTACCTATTCATATACTGTAATCGTATTATGTCTGCAGGTCTGGCAGTTTTATCTGTAGTGAATTTAACCTGTGGTGAAGGCAAGTTACAAAACATTGAAAACAAAATAAATTGATTTATATATGTTTAAAAAAATTATGGTTATAAATGCCAGCTGCACCGTGATTACGTGTTTCTCCATTGCAGCTGGGGCGAACATTTATGCCTGTTGGGGGAATAGCAGCACAAAGGTTGGAATACACATCATGTAAGGTCTTTTGAAAGAAAATTTCACAACCTACATATTTAAAAAAAAAAAAAAAAAAAGATGCAGAGAGAGGAAGAAAGATTGAGGGGGCAAGAAAGATGGCCAGAGAGTGATAGGAAAGAGAGAGATGGTGGAAGAAGAAACTGTAGATAAATATATCATACCCATATCGTGCAAAATTGGTCCAGAATTTCATGATCCTTTTGCTAAATACCTTTTCTGATTCTGTATAATTATGACTTTCAATTAAAGGTTTTCCAAAAATTATAGGTAATTCTGCACCATGCACGGTTCCCATCCACTCAGGCCAAACTTCGTTAGATATACGATGATCATATACATAGAAGTATACACTGTTTTTATGCTCTGACAACTTGTTTGCGAACAACTTTGCAGGGCAAAGAAAGAAATAGTCTGTTAGAACCTGTTCCATAGCCTCCCGATTTTTTTCTTGATTATCTACATCCTCCCAGTCTGTATACTGCAATAGTATGGACTCTGTAGTGAGGTCCCCAAATGAATGAAAGGAATGCCTCAATCCTGCCTGAAGCTGTGTAAATGTAATCAAACTCTCATTTTTTAAGCTAAATCCGGGAGCCCCCATTATTGCAAATGGGTTTCCATCATCCTTTGTTACTCCTAATAAAAGGCTTGTTTCTTTTAATGTCTGGCTAATTAGTTTATTTGGATTGTCACTTAGGAAGTCCATATCTATAACTGGTGCAAATATTAGTAGATTGTCACTGTTCTTAGCTGAAAGTTGCTTTTCAGTTAGTTCCATAGCATCTATATTTTGCAAACATGTCACTACTGCATCATCATCTTTAAGAGGGCACCCAAGGTATTGTGCTAATTTAAGAGTGGATCTTCTTACCCTATCGTGGGAATGTAATCCCCAATCTGCAAAAACTGAACCACTTTGGATAATTGCATTTGTAAAAAAAGCATGACTTCCAGAAGATATCACATGGTATCCAACAGACAGTGCTCCAGCACTATGTCCAAACAGTGTAACATTGTGTGGATTTCCACCAAATACTTCAATATTTTCATGAATCCATTGCAAAGCTAACCTCTGATCAAACAAACCGGCATTGCCAGGAGCATTTTTGTTTTCTGGCAATGCTAAAAATCCAAGTGCCCCAACTCTGTAATTCATCGATACAACAATTACATCTTCATAATAAGCTAGTATATGTCCATCATAAATATCTAATGATGTTGTACCAGACAAGAAACCTCCTCCATGTATAAATACCATTACTGGGAAAGGTTTAGATTTGGATGATGGGACCCAAATATTGAGAAAGAGGCAGTCTTCACTCATTTCATTATTTACTAACCACATTGCTGTGCCAGGAAATTCACTGTAGATGTCTGGCTTATTCTGGTAACATGATCTGCCAAATTCTATTGCGTTATATGTGCCTTGCCAAGGTTTTCGAGGCTCTGACTTTTTGAACCGCTGGGCTCCTGTCGGTGGTTCTCCATAGGGAATTCCTAGGTAGGCTGTTACAGAACCAGACAAAACTGGTAAGTGAATGCCACTTACTTTTCCTTGTTTTGTTTGTACAATTGTGTCATCTTCAGCTTGAGTATACAGAGAATATGTCACAAGAAGATATATCTTTAAAAAGCTGACCTTTCTAAGTTCTAACATGGTTTCTGTAATGTGAAAAGATATTAAATGGTTAGCATAATACTCTAATATTTTGTAAAGTAAATATACAAAAATGTCTTCAGTTTATAAAGAGATAATGCCCCCCATTTAACAAAGCATGGATGGACAAGGTTGTATGAACCTGCACTGCAATGGCTACAAAGAAGCTTAATAAATGAAGCCTTATATTCTATAACAGTAACAGAACTGCTAACATATTTTTCTTAAAACTTATACTTTATGTTACGTGTTTTATTTTTTGTCATTGTTATTTGTTTCTTTTTTATAGATATTTAATATATACAATTTTTATATAATATATATCATATTATATGTACAGTATATTATAAATATATATATATATATATATATATATATATATATATATATATATATACCGTATATATATATATATATATATATATATATATATATATATATATATATATATATAGAGAAGAAAGTAAAATGTGTTCACTCAGTATACTGGGTAGACACAAGTGGCACTCTATAGTTGGCGCTAGTCTGTATTGTGTATGGTATAGTGGCAGCTATATAAGACAAGTACTGGTTGAGATGTGAAGTCCCAGTCAGTAAGTGAAAAATGTGTATACAAGAGTAGATACAGCGCCTATATATCCATTTAAAATATGGGTGGTATATGGGAATATGAATGAGAACTAGAGCTAATTATTAGAAAAATAATAGCAATTAAAAGAATATTAAAAAAAAGATAGATTTTTAGAATCAATTATACTTGAAGAATGATGAATAGATTATGAAACAGTGTTCATATGAGTCTTTAGACAATATATAGTCCGTAGTAAATCTTCATAAGCAGTTGATATCAGTAAATAGATGGTATGTAATACCCTTACCAGATATTACCTCAATCTGATGAGGTAAGTATGCCGCACTGGGGGTATATACAGATGGTAGAATCTTCTCCTTGTATTTAGATGTGGTGCCTCTTGGGTTTTCGTAAGCCTCCTGGAGTATGCAGGGATATGTTTCTGGTTGTAGATAAATCCCTTGTACTTCCTTTGTGTTGGTAGTTAGCCTCTTGGAGTACCTTTTCTGTCTTGGTATACAATTGCAAGTCTTTTATCACTGGATCATTCAATTGTCATTGTGGTGAAGAAAAGTACTGGAGTGAAATATACTTGAATGATCCAGTGATAAAAGACTTGCAATTGTATACCAAGACAGAAAAGGTACTCCAAGAGGCTAACTACCAACACAAAGGAAGTACAAGGGATTTATCTACAACCAGAAACATATCCCTGCATACTCCAGGAGGCTTACGAAAACCCAAGAGGCACCACATCTAAATACAAGGAGAAGATTCTACCATCTGTATATACCCCCAGTGCGGCATACTTACCTCATCAGATTGAGGTAATATCTGGTAAGGGTATTACATACCATCTATTTACTGATATCAACTGCTTATGAAGATTTACTACGGACTATATATTGTCTAAAGACTCATATGAACACTGTTTCATAATCTATTCATCATTCTTCAAGTATAATTGATTCTAAAAATCTATCTTTTTTTTAATATTCTTTTAATTGCTATTATTTTTCTAATAATTAGCTCTAGTTCTCATTCATATTCCCATATACCACCCATATTTTAAATGGATATATAGGCGCTGTATCTACTCTTGTATACACATATATATATATATATATATATATATGATAATGTTAATGTAAAGTATATATCTATGCATATATATCTATAGGAATAGATATACAGGTATAGATAAATGCAGATATATATTAGAATATCTATTTAAAATAAATATATATATATATAAATAAACGAAAGGAAGAGTCCAGATGAAAAAAGCTCAACGCTAAGTGGTCTTTAGTGTGTTAAAAGTCTATCAGTATAGCAAGAATAGGCATAAAAATGGCTATGAATGGGCCGTAAGGAGGGCTGGGGTGGGCGTCTGATGCGTTTCAGCTCCTATGGAGCCTTAATCATAGACTGTGTGGTGCCCTATAGCCCTGCACTAATTAATATAGGCTGACCTCACCAGTTATTGGATGCTAAGGCCCTCCTATGCCACCAATGAAAACACTCTAAAGGGTACACTCCCATCTAGGTAGGCTTCAATAGTGGATGATTGACTCATTTAATTAACCCATTTGATTAACCTGCTAGCTCTCAAAATGCTTAGGCAAATATATGTATAGTTATACTGGTGTTAAGGTTTAATTACCTTGAAACCTAGAAGCTATTGTAGTAGTCTAGTCCTATGTACTATAATTAAACCACTTGGTTAGCCACTTAAAGTACACAAGAAATGATTCTAAGAACTTGACTATTATGTAGACATGTGCATGGCTAAAAAATTCGGTTCGTTTTCGGTTCGGATCGATTCGGACTTTTCGAATTTCGTTTCGGATCGAATCGGATTCGGCAAAATTTGAATAAATTCGTTTCGGATTTATTCGGATCCGAATAAATTCGTTTCGGATTTATTCGGATTCGGCTGAATTCGGTTCTATTCCGTTCCGAAATTCGGTATGTTTTTAGTACACTAACACCCATTTAGTACACTAAGTCACTAACACCCATAAACTACCTATGAACCACTAAACCGAGGCCCCCCCACATCGCAAACCCTATAATAACATTATTTAACCCCTAATCTGCCGATCAGATATCGCTGCAACCTACATTATAGCTATTAACCCCTAATCTGCTGTCCCTAACACCGCCGACCCCTACATTATAGTTATTAACCCCTAATCTGCCCCCCCCCAACGTCGCCGCAATCTAACTACAAGTATTAACCCTAATCTGCCGACCCGATATCGCCGCCACCTACATTATAACTATTAACCCCTAATCTGCTGTCCCTAACACCGCCGACCCCTACATTATAGTTATTAACCCCTAATCTGCCTCCCCCAACGTCGCCGCAATCTAACTACAAGTATTAACCCCTAATCTGCCGACCCGATATCGCCGCCGCCTACATTATAGCTATTAACCCCTAATCTGCTGTCCCTAACACCGCCGACCCCTACATTATAGTTATTAACCCCTAATCTGCCCCCCCCAACGTCGCCGCAATCTAACTACAAGTATTAACCCCTAATCTGCCGACCCGATATCGCCGCCGCCTACATTATAGCTATTAACCCCTAATCTGCTGTCCCTAACACCGCCGACCCCTACATTATAGTTATTAACCCCTAATCTGCCCCCCCCCAACGTCGCCGCAATCTAACTACAAGTATTAACCCCTAATCTGCCGACCCGATATCGCCGCCGCCTACATTATAGCTATTAACCCCTAATCTGGTGTCCCTAACACCGCCGACCCCTACATTATAGTTATTAACCCCTAATCTGCCTCCCCCCAACGTCGCCACAATCTAACTACAAGTATTAACCCCTAATCTGCCGACCGCAAATCGCCGCCACTATAATAAATGTATTAACCCCTAAACCGCCGCACTCCCGCCTCGCAAACACTATAATACATTTTATTAACCCCTAATCTGCCCTCCCTAACATCGCCGCCACCTACCTACAATTATTAACCCCTAATCTCCCGCCCCCAACGTCGCCGCTACTATAATAAGGTTATTAACCCCTAAACCTAAGTCTAACCCTAACACTAACACCCCCTAACTTAAATATAATTTAAATAAAACGAAATAAGTTTACTATAGTTAAATAAATGAATCCTATTTAAAACTAAAGACTTACCTGTAAAATAAACCCTAATATAGCTACAATATAACTAATAGTTACATTGTAGCTATTTTAGGATTTATTTTTATTTTACAGGCAACTTTGTATTTATTTTAACTAGGTACAATAGTTATTAAATAGTTAATAACTATTTAATAACTACCTAGCTAAAATAAATACAAATTTACCTGTAAAATAAATCCTAACCTAAGTTACAATTACACCTAACACTACACTATCATTAAATTAACTAAATAAATTAATCATATTTAAAACAAAATACTTACCTGTAAAATAAACCCTAAGATAGCTGCAATATAACTAATAGTTACATTGTAGCTATTTTAGCATTTATATTTATTTTACAGGCAACTTTGTATTTATTTTAACTAGGTACAAAAGCTATTAAATAGTTATTGACTAATTAATAGCTACCTAGTTAAAATAATTACAAAATTACCTGTAAAATAAATCCTAACCTAAGTTACAATTAAACCTAACACTACACTGTCATTAAATAAATTAACTACAAGTACCTACAATTATCTACAATTAAATAAACTAAAGTACAAAAAACCCCCACTAAATTACAAAAAAAAACCCACTAAATTACAAAAAATAAAAAAATATTACAAGAATTTTAAACTAATTACACCTAATCTAAGCCCCCTAATAAAATAATAAAGCCCCCCAAAATAAAAAAAATGCCCTACCCTATACTAAATTACAAAAGTTAACAGCTCTATTACCTTACCAGCCCTGAACAGGACCCTTTGCGGGGCATGCCCCAAAGAAAACAGCTCTTTTGCCTGTAAAAAAAAAACACAATCCCCCCCCCACATTACAACCCACCACCCACATACCCCTACTCTAACCCAAACCCCCCTTAAATAAACCTAACACTACCCCCCTGAAGATCTCCCTACCTTGAGTCGTGTTCACCCAGCCGGGCCGAAGTCTTCATCCGATGGGGCAGAAGAGGACATCCAGACCGGCAGAAGTCTTCATCCAAGCGGGGCAAGAAGAGGTCTTCCATCCATCATACAAGTACCAAAATACAAACAAACACTAAATTACCAAAAATAATAAAATATTACAATAATTTTAAACTAATTACACCTAATCTAAGCCCCCGACTAGCTATCAATATAGCTTCAATATAACTAATAGTTACATTGTAGCTATTTTAGGATTTATATTTATTTTACAGGCAACTTTGTATTTATTTTAACTAGGTACAATAGCTATTAAATAGTTAATAACTATTTAATAACTACCTAGCTAAAATAAATACAAATTTACCTGTAAAATAAATCATAACCTAAGTTACAATTACACCTAACACTACACTATCATTAAATTAACTAAATAAATGAATCCTATATAAAACTAAAGACTTACCTGTAAAATAAACCCTAATATAGCTGCAATATAACTAATAGTTACATTGTAGCTATTTTAGCATTTATATTTATTGTACAGGCAACTTTGTATTTATTTTAACTAGGTTCAATAGCTATTAAATAGATATTGACTATTTAATAGCTACCTAGTTAAAATAATTACAAAATTACCTGTAAAATAAATCCTAACCTAAGTTACAATTAAACCTAACACTACACTATCATTAAATAAATTAACTACAAGTACCTACAATTAAATACAATTAAAAAAACTAAACTAAAGTACAAAAACCCCCCCACTAAATTACAAAAAATAAAAAAATATTACAAGAATTTTAAACTAATTACACCTAATCTAAGCCCCCTAATAAAATAACAAAGCCCCCCAAAATAAAAAAAAATGCCCTACCCTATACTAAATTACAAAAGTTAACAGCTCTATTACCTTACCAGCCCTGAACAGGGCCTTTTGCGGGGCATGCCCCAAAGAAAACAGCTCTTTTGCCTGTAAAAAAAAACACAATACCCCCCCCACATTACAACCCACCACCCACATACCCCTACTCTAACCCAAACCCCCCTTAAATAAACCTAACACTACCCCCCTGAAGATCTCCCTACCTTGAGTCGTGTTCACCCAGCCGGGCCGAAGTCTTCATCCGATGGGGCAGAAGAGGACATCCAGACCGGCAGAAGTCTTCATCCAAGCGGGGCAAGAAGAGGTCTTCCATCCATCAGAAAAGTACAAAAAAACAAACAAACACTAAATTAGCAAGAATAATAAAATATTACAATAATTTTAAACTAATTACACCTAATCTAAGCCCCCTACTAGCTATTAATATAGCTACGATATAACTAATAGTTACATTGTAGCTATTTTAGGATTTATATTTATTTTACAGGCAACTTTGTATTTATTTTAACTAGGTACAATAGCTATTAAATAGTTAATAACTATTTAATAACTACCTAGCTAAAATAAATACAAATTTACCTGTAAAATAAACCCTAACCTAAGTTACAATTACACCTAACACTACACTGTCATTAAATTAACTAAATAAATTAATCCTATATAAAACTAAATACTTACCTGTAAAATAAACCCTAATATAGCTACAATATAACTAATAGTTACATTGTAGCTATTTTAGCATTTATATTTATTTTACAGGCAACTTTGTATTTATTTTAACTAGGTACAATAGCTATTAAATAGATATTTACTGTTTAATAGCTACCTAGTTAAAATAATTACAAAATTACCTGTAAAATAAATCCTAACCTAAGTTACTATTAAACCTAACACTACACTATCATTAAATAAATTAACTACAAGTACCTACAATTAAATACAATGAAATAAACTAAACTAAAGTACAAAAAAAACAAACACTAAATTACAAAAAATAAAAAAAATTACAAGAATTTTAAACTAATTACACCTAATCTAAGCCCCCTAATAAAATAACAAAGCCCCCCAAAATAAAAAAATGCCCTACCCTATACTAAATTACAAAAGTAATCAGCTCTATTACCTTACCAGCCCTGAACAGGGCCTTTTGCGGGGCATGCCCCAAAGAAAACAGCTCTTTTGCCTGTAAAAAAAAAACACAATACCCCCCCCCACATTACAACCCACCACCCACATACCCCTACTCTAACCCAAACCCCCCTTAAATAAACCTAACACTACCCCCCTGAAGATCTCTCTACCGTGTCTTCACCCAGCGGGCCGAAGTCTTCATCCGATCGGGCAGAAGAGGACATCCAGACCGGCAGAAGTCTTCATCCAAGCGGGGCAAGAAGAGGTCTTCCATCCATCAGAAGTCTTGATCCAGGCGGCATCTTCTCTGTTCATCCATCCGGAGCGGAGCGGCAGCATCCTGAAGAAATCCCACGCAGAGCATCCTCTTCTTTCTTGATCCGACGACTAGGTGACTGTACCTTTAAGTGACGTCATCCAAGATGGCGTCCCTTGAATTCCGATTGGCTGATAGGATTCTATCAGCCAATCGGAATTAAGGTAGGAAAAATCTGATTGGCTGATTCAATCAGCCAATCAGATTCAAGTTCAATCCGATTGGCTGATCCAATCAGCCAATCAGATTGAGCTCGCATTCTATTGGCTGATCGGAACTTGAATCTGATTGGCTGATTGAATCAGCCAATCAGATTTTTCCTACCTTAATTCCGATTGGCTGATAGAATCCTATCAGCCAATCGGAATTCAAGGGACGCCATCTTGGATGACGTCACTTAAAGGTACAGTCACCTAGTCGTCGGATCAAGAAAGAAGAGGATGCTCTGCGTGGGATGTCTTCAGGATGCTGCCGCTCCGCTCCCGATGGATGAACAGAGAAGATGCCGCCTGGATCAAGACTTCTGATGGATGGAAGACCTCTTCTTGCCCCGCTTGGATGAAGACTTCTGCCGGTCTGGATGTCCTCTTCTGCCCGATCGGATGAAGACTTCGGCCCGCTGGGTGAAGACACGGTAGAGAGATCTTCAGGGGGGTAGTGTTAGGTTTATTTAAGGGGGGTTTGGGTTAGAGTAGGGGTATGTGGGTGGTGGGTTGTAATGTGGTGGGGGGGGTATTGTGTTTTTTTTTACAGGCAAAAGAGCTGTTTTCTTTGGGGCATATCCCCGCAAAAGGCCCTTTTAAGGGCTGGTAAGGTAATAGAGCTGATTACTTTTGTAATTTAGTATAGGGTAGGGCATTTTTTTATTTTGGGGGGCTTTGTTATTTTATTAGGGGGCTTAGATTAGGTGTAATTAGTTTAAAATTCTTGTAATTTTTTTTATTTTTTGTAATTTAGTGTTTGTTTTTTTTGTACTTTAGTTTAGTTTATTTCATTGTATTTAATTGTAGGTACTTGTAGTTAATTTATTTAATGATAGTGTAGTGTTAGGTTTAATAGTAACTTAGGTTAGGATTTATTTTACAGGTAATTTTGTAATTATTTTAACTAGGTAGCTATTAAACAGTAAATATCTATTTAATAGCTATTGTACCTAGTTAAAATAAATACAAAGTTGCCTGTAAAATAAATATAAATGCTAAAATAGCTACAATGTAACTATTAGTTATATTGTAGCTATATTAGGGTTTATTTTACAGGTAAGTATTTAGTTTTATATAGGATTAATTTATTTAGTTAATTTAATGACAGTGTAGTGTTAGGTGGAATTGTAACTTAGGTTAGGGTTTATTTTACAGGTAAATTTGTATTTATTTTAGCTAGGTAGTTATTAAATAGTTATTAACTATTTAATAGCTATTGTACCTAGTTAAAATAAATACAAAGTTGCCTGTAAAATAAATATAAATCCTAAAATAGCTACAATGTAACTATTAGTTATATTGTAGCTATATTAATAGCTAGTAGGGGGCTTAGATTAGGTGTAATTAGTTTAAAATTATTGTAATATTTTATTATTTTTGCTAATTTAGTGTTTGTTTGTTTTTTTGTACTTTTCTGATGGATGGAAGACCTCTTCTTGCCCCGCTTGGATGAAGACTTCTGCCGGTCTGGATGTCCTCTTCTGCCCCATCGGATGAAGACTTCGGCCCGGCTGGGTGAACACGACTCAAGGTAGGGAGATCTTCAGGGGGGTAGTGTTAGGTTTATTTAAGGGGGGTTTGGGTTAGAGTAGGGGTATGTGGGTGGTGGGTTGTAATGTGGGGGGGGGATTGTGTTTTTTTTTTACAGGCAAAAGAGCTGTTTTCTTTGGGGCATGCCCCGCAAAGGGCCCTGTTCAGGGCTGGTAAGGTAATAGAGCTGTTAACTTTTGTAATTTAGTATAGGTTAGGGCATTTTTTTTATTTTGGGGGGCTTTGTTATTTTATTAGGGGGCTTAGATTAGGTGTAATTAGTTTAAAATTCTTGTAATATTTTTTTATTTTTTGTAATTTAGTGGGGGGGGGTTTGTACTTTAGTTTAGTTTTTTTAATTGTATTTAATTGTAGGTACTTGTAGTTAATTTATTTAATGATAGTGTAGTGTTAGGTTTAATTGTAACTTAGGTTAGGATTTATTTTACAGGTAATTTTGTAATTATTTTAACTAGGTAGCTATTAAATAGTCAATATCTATTTAATAGCTATTGAACCTAGTTAAAATGAATACAAAGTTGCCTGTACAATAAATATAAATGCTAAAATAGCTACAATGTAACTATTAGTTATATTGCAGCTATATTAGGGTTTATTTTACAGGTAAGTCTTTAGTTTTATATAGGATTCATTTATTTAGTTAATTTAATGATAGTGTAGTGTTAGGTGTAATTGTAACTTAGGTTATGATTTATTTTACAGGTAAATTTGTATTTATTTTAGCTAGGTAGTTATTAAATAGTTATTAACTATTTAATAACTATTGTACCTAGTTAAAATAAATACAAAGTTGCCTGTAAAATACATATAAATCCTAAAATAGCTACAATGTAACTATTAGTTATATTGAAGCTATATTAATAGCTAGTAGGGGGCTTAGATTAGGTGTAATTAGTTTAAAATTATTGTAATATTTTATTATTTTTGCTAATTTAGTGTTTGTTTGTATTTTGGTACTTGTATGATGGATGGAAGACCTCTTCTTGCCCCGCTTGGATGAAGACTTCTGCCGGTCTGGATGTCCTCTTCTGCCCCATCGGATGAAGACTTCGGCCCGGCTGGGTGAACACGACTCAAGGTAGGGAGATCTTCAGGGGGGTAGTGTTAGGTTTATTTAAGGGGGGTTTGGGTTAGAGTAGGGGTATGTGGGTGGTGGGTTGTAATGTGGCGGGGGGGATTGTGTTTTTTTTTTACAGGCAAAAGAGCTGTTTCCTTTGGGGCATGCCCCGCAAAGGGCCCTGTTCAGGGCTGGTAAGGTAATAGAGCTGTTAACTTTTGTAATTTAGTATAGGGTAGGGCATTTTTTTTTATTTTGGGGGGCTTTGTTATTTTATTAGGGGGCTTAGATTAGGTGTAATTAGTTTAAAATTCTTGTAATATTTTTTTATTTTTTGTAATTTAGTGGTTTTTTATTTTTTGTAATTTAGTGGGGGGGTTTTGTACTTTAGTTTATTTAATTGTAGATAATTGTAGGTACTTGTAGTTAATTTATTTAATGATAGTGTAGTGTTAGGTTTTATTGTAACTTAGGTTAGGATTTATTTTACAGGTAATTTTGTAATTATTTTAACTAGGTAGCTATTAATTAGTCAATAACTATTTAATAGCTATTGTACCTAGTTAAAATAAATACAAAGTTGCCTGTAAAATAAATATAAATGCTAAAATAGCTACAATGTAACTATTAGTTATATTGCAGCTATATTAGGGTTTATTTTACAGGTAAGTATTTAGTTTTAAATATGAGTCATTTATTTAATTAATTAAATGATAGTGTAGTGTTAGGTGTAATTGTAACTTAGGTTAGGATTTATTTTACAGGTAAATTTGTATTTATTTTAGCTAGGTAGTTATTAAATAGTTATTAACTATTTAATAACTATTGTACCTAGTTAAAATAAATACAAAGCTGCCTGTAAAATAAAAATAAATCCTAAAATAGCTACAATGTAACTATTAGTTATATTGTAGCTATATTAGGGTTTATTTTACAGGTAAGTCTTTAGTTTTAAATAGGATTCATTTATTTAACTATAGTAAATTTATTTCGTTTTATTTAAATTATATTTAAGTTAGGGGGTGTTAGTGTTAGACTTAGGTTTAGGGGTTAATAACCTTATTATAGTAGCGGCGACGTTGGGGGCGGGAGATTAGGGGTTAATAATTGTAGGTAGGTGGCGGCGATGTTAGGGAGGGCAGATTAGGGGTTAATAAAATGTATTATAGTGTTTGCGAGGCGGGAGTGCGGCGGTTTAGGGGTTAATACATTTATTATACTTGCAGCGATTTGCGGTCGGCAGATTAGGGGTTAATACTTGTAGTTAGATTGTGGCGACGTTGGGGGGGGCAGATTAGGGGTTAATAACTATAATGTAGGGGTCGGCGGTGTTAGGGACAGCAGATTAGGGGTTAATAGCTATAATGTAGGCGGCGGCGATATCGGGTCGGCAGATTAGGGGTTAATACTTGTAGTTAGATTGCGGCGACGTTGGGGGGGGGCAGATTAGGGGTTAATAACTATAATGTAGGGGTCGGCGGTGTTAGGGACAGCAGATTAGGGGTTAATAGCTATAATGTAGGCGGCAGCGATATTCGGTCGGCAGATTAGGGGTTAATACTTGTAGTTAGATTGCGGCGACGTTGGGGGGGGCAGATTAGGGGTTAATAACTATAATGTAGGGGTCGGCGGTGTTAGGGACAGCAGATTAGGGGTTAATAGCTATAATGTAGGCGGCGGCGATATCGGGTCGGCAGATTAGGGGTTAATACTTGTAGTTAGATTGCGGCGACGTTGGGGGGGGCAGATTAGGGGTTAATAACTATAATGTAGGGGTCGGCGGTGTTAGGGACAGCAGATTAGGGGTTAATAGCTATAATGTAGGCGGCGGCGATATTCGGTCGGCAGATTAGGGGTTAATACTTGTAGTTAGATTGCGGCGACGTTGGGGGAGGCAGATTAGGGGTTAATAACTATAATGTAGGGGTCGGTGGTGTTAGGGACAGCAGATTAGGGGTTAATAGTTATAATGTAGGTGGCGGCGATATTCGGTCAGCAGATTAGGGGTTAATAAAATAATGCAGGTGTCAGCAATAGCGGGGGCGGCAGATTAGGGGTTAATAAGTGTTAGATTAGGGGTGTTTAGAGACTCGGGGTACATGTTAGGGTGTTAGGTGCAGACTTAGTGTTTCCCCATAGGAAACAATGGGGCTGCGGTGTTAGTTTTTTTTCAGCCGAAACTCCCATTGTTTCCTATGGGGAAATGCCGAATTTTAACGAGCTAATTCGGATTTATTCGGAGATACGGCAGCTATTTCGGATTCATTCGGTAGATTCGGAAGTATTTTAATTCGGAAATCCGAATCGATCCAAATCTCCGAATTTACCGAATTTACCGAATTTCCGAATTAATCCGAAACGAACCGCACATGTCTACTATTATGTAAATTTTATTCACTCTAGCTAATTAGTTTGTTAAGTCATATTTTGCAGGCTAGCTTGAGAAAGAAGAAGCAGATGGATTAAATTTAACTAAATAGATAGAATTAATGGATAAATCTCTCATGTTTCCCAGTTTTTTTCCTGTGCCTGGTGTATGTAGAGTAACTATAAGGAGAGGGTGTATTTAATTTTGAGCATAAATCAGTGTGCCTTGGGGAGAAGTTGACCACATGACTAAAGAAGGTATTAGAAAAAAAAGGTGGAATAATATTTTATGGCTTTTTTAACTTGGAATTAATTTGCTATTATGTAGAGCACAGCAATATTATTAAGATTATTATTATTATATATTAATATTTTTAAAGATCCTTTTAAAATTGCTTTGGAGAAACCTATTTTTTTTTTTTTTTTTAAATACTTTATTTATTTCCAATACTCGCCACAGCAACAATGAGTGTAAACATTGAAATTTATACATATCACAACAAAAAAAACATAGTCGCTATAGCAATACTGGGTTTTATAATACATTCTACTTTCCCTAATCCTAACTGATTCTACTATTCCCCTGTCTGCGGCCTCCCCTTCTACTAAGCCTGTGTTAGGTCCTATAAACATAAACCATGGACTGTAGATTGCCAGCTTGTCACGCCTCTCTACTATAGTTGTTTAAGGAAAGTCTGCATATCATTGTGGCGTTGTGCCAGTTCATAAAAGTCTTTTCTTAGCCGGCAATCATCCCAGAGCGATATATATAAACATAAACTTTTTCTACTTAGGGTAAAGCTTCTAATCAGTAACTAGTAACATAAAGTATCAGCTTCTGTCTCTTTGCCTCGCCTCTCTCTCATCTTGTGAAGACTGCGTTTCGCAGTCTCGTCCCGAGGCGCCCCCCCCCCCGGGTTCGTCTCCCTCAGTCTCCTTCCCTCCTATGTGGTGAGTAGTTGTTTAGCTAACGGAAGATGTTCCATTTGCCATGTAGTTGTGCTTGTAGTACATAATCTGAGTCCTTGAGTGGGTATATAATCTGTTTCTGATGCTGAAGGTCTAAGCTATCAATAAGGGGTTCCCACTTGGTCAGAAAGTGTTTAGCCCGTAGTGTTATGTCTCCCTGCGTGTCTATCTGCTCATATACCATCTGTTGTTGTAAAGCGAGTTTCAGGTGCGTCAGGCTCGGTGAGTCAGCTGTCATCCAATGCTTAAGAATGAGTTTTCTGGCCAATAGTATCACATTGTGAATAAATTTAGAGTGAGGTAGTTCCTCTGTCGGTGAGTGCAGGAATATAACCCTGATCGCTGTCAGTTCAAATGTGTCCCTAATGACCCTCTCTACCCAACTCCTTGTCATTCCCCAAAATTTTGCAAGTCTTGGGCATTGCCATATCATATGTAACATGTCTGGTTTGGGGTGTGAGCATTTTGGGCATAGTCCAGTGGTGTCTGGATTCCACCTGTGGTACAGCCTAGGAGTTATATATGCTTTGTGTAATAGCTTCATATGTGATTCTCGGATTTCACTTGATAGTGAGGCTTTTCTCACCTTCGTGATACTTTGCTCCACGATCTGATCTAAGGTTGACTGGTCAGTCAGTGTATTCCATGTCTCCTGAATGTAGTCTCTCGTGGTGCTATTGGGTAGTGTCTGAAGGGCTCTGTAGGTGTGGGAGATGGAAGTCATCCCCCCTCTAGTCAGTGACAGTAGCTTATAAACCTCACAGTCCGTGTCAGGCAGAGCCCCAGACCTCAGAAGGCCCTGCACGTAGTGTCTTATCTGGAGGAAAGCGAAGTGGTGATTTCTAGGTATGTGGAAGTCAGTTTGTAGGTCAATGAATGGCTTAATAGTTTTCTGGTCCTCCGACAGTATTTGTCGGAGGGTCGTTACTCCCCATTCCTCCCACTGTTTAAAAGGTTTGGTAGTGAAACCCGCCTGGAAATCAGGGTTGCCTCGTAGTGGGAGATAGACAGTGCACCTGTGTGTAACTCCAAAGGCCCTGCAGATCCTCCACCACGCTTTTATGGGGTGGAGGTAAAGGGCTGCGCCTCCAACTGCCCCTTCAACCTGAGCTCTGGTCATGTGTGGAAGCATTTTCAGGGACCACGGTGTAATGAGTTGCTCCTCCAATTTATGATTGGTGAAGTTGCCTTTATCTAGGAGCCAGTCCATCACATATTTAGCCAAAGCCGCCCAGTTGTAGTGTTCTATGTTTGGGAGTCCAAAACCTCCCATCTCAGGCGTAGCTGTCATTTTGAGATAGCTTAGTCTGTGCTTTTTCCCTTTCCACAGAAATTGTGTAATGTCCCTATTTAGTGTTTTAAGATCTTGTTTATGTATCAGCTCTGGGAGCATCTGTAGTGTATACAGCATTTTGGGAAATAATATCATTTTGATTAGTCCCACTCTCCCCGACAGTGTGAGCGGTAGAGTGGACCAATTCAGGAGTGTCTGTCTCAAATTTTTAAGAAGTGGTTTAAAATTGATGTCGTACCACTGAGTGGGGTCACTAGCCAGCGTGATGCCTAAGTATTTGAATGTATTGGTAACTATTTTAAAGTTATCTCCAAGTGGCACCTCAGGCCTGCTATTCCGTAGCCATAATAGCTCGGATTTCTCTTTGTTCATGCAGTACCCTGAGATTTCGCCAAATTCAGCAATAATACGCATTATACAGGGGATATTCCTTCTAGGCTCGCGCGTGTATAGGATCATGTCATCTGCGAAGAGGGATATATGTAGCGTTTCTTTACCTATCCTAAGTCCCTCCGTGTCTTTTCTAATTTTAATCGCCAATGGCTCAAGTGCGAGGTCAAAGAGGATCGGAGACAGGGGGCATCCCTGTCTCGTACCCCTCAGGAGCGGGAATGTATTGGATGGCGTGCCATTGACCAGGATCGCTGCGCGAGGATCATTGTAAATGGTGCGTATGGCTGTCATGAAGTCGCCCTGTATCCCAAATTTCCCCAGTGTCGTGAACAGGTGATCCCACAGTAATTTGTCGAATGCTTTTTCGGCATCCACAAGTATCAGGCAAGCATCCTCACCCTCCCGATCTTGGTCTTGTTTACCTTTCCTCCAGTAGTGTGAGAGCACCACCTGTAGCTTTCTCATGTTTTTGACAGAGGATCTGCCTTTCACAAATCCCGTCTGGTCGTCATGTATCAGTGATGGCAGTATTTCTGCAAGTCTGTTGGCCAAAATTTTTGTAAACAGTTTGTAGTCCGAATTCAGTAGGGAAATTGGTCTGTAGGATGACGTCAGTAGTGGGTCTCTGTCTGGCTTGGGGATGATTGTCACATTTGCTTCTGTAAATCTGTTAGATAAGTTTGCCCTCCCTTCCATGATAGCGTTAAACAAAAGTGTGAGTGTTTCTGATGTTTCTCCTTTGAGCATTTTATAGAATTCCCCCGGTAAGCCATCAGGTCCAGGGGTTTTCTCTAGCGGCAGCATGTCAATTGCTCTAGCGACCTCTCGGGGCTGGATTGGGACATTCAGTTTGTGTAGTTGTTCCTCCTCTATCTGTGGGAGAGTCATGTCTTTCCAGAAATTTTGTTTCTGTTCTGCCCTTACTTCTTGGGAGTTGTAAAGATTAGAATAGTAGTCTATGAATGCCTTGTGAATTTCTGATTCCTGTGTCAGTATCCTGTCCTGTCCTCTGATGGCCGTTACAGTATTAGGTTTCCTATCTAGTCTGGTAATTCTTGCTAATAACTTCCCTGTACGATTCCCATAACGGTAGAATTTAGCCTGTAATCTGTTGTGGGCTTTAACTGATGTTTGTATGAGGTGCGTGTCTCTGAGGGCCTTAGTGTCTCTGTATTTAATTCTATTCTGGTCCGTCGGGTGTCTTAGATACTGGTTCCTAGCGTTAAGGAGCTGGCGCAAGAGGAGCTCTCCTCTCTTCCTGCATGTTTTAGTGAGCTTTATCGCGTAGGCTGTCACCACTCCTCTCAGAACCGCTTTTGCAGTTTCCCAGAACAGGGGTACATTGTTTATATGTTGAGTGTTAAGGTCCTTGTACACTAGCCACTCTCCTATCAGGTGTTTTCTGAGATTTAGATCGTGGTATAGATATGTGGGAAAATTCCATCTACAGGTCTTTCTCTGTGGGGTGTCAGTACGCAACTCCAATGTGACTGGAGCATGGTCTGATAGCGTAATTGGATCTATTTTTATCTCCTTGACCTTAGGGCATAGCAATTTGGATACCAAAAAGTAGTCTATACGGGAGAGGGTGGTTTTAGATGGGTGTGAGCATGTGTAGTCTCGTGTCTCAGGGTTTCTTTCTCTCCAAACATCTGACAGGGACAGGGTGCTACAAAAGTTTTTCAGGATTAGCGTTTCTCTTTTGGATCCTTTCCATGGTTGTGCTGGATGTGTGTCACTATTGGGGTTACGGAACCTATCAGCCGGTGTGTGTGGGGCAATATTGTAGTCTCCCCCCGCTATAATAGGGAGGTCTGAGAATTGTATGAGCTGGCTTTGGATGTGATTGAAAAACTGTCTCTTCCCCGTCTGGGGGCCATATATCCCACACAGCACCAAGGGCTGCGTGTCTACTTGTAGGTTGACCATCAGGTATCTGCCCTCAACGTCAGCTACTGTCTGTGTGATGGTGTAATTTAGACCCTTACGGAGTAGGATGGCCACCCCCCTTGCTCTTTTCCTTTCATATGGTGTGTATAGCACCTCTCCCACCCAACTCTGCCTGAGTTTTTGATGCTCAATTTGTGAGAGATGTGTCTCCTCCAATATTGCTATATCAGTCCTCTTGGTGTTGAGGTGTCTTAATATCGCCTTTCTTTTAATAGGGGAGGTTATCCCCCCCACGTTCCATATGGTGATTTTCATGGTCTCTGGGTATTATGCTTAGTTTATGCCTTTAGAACTGTGTATTGATGTAGTCGTGTGTGGTATACTGTGCTTAGCTGATTGAGTATGTCAAGGTGCACTGTACTTACTTGTTACTGCGGTCACCAAAGTCCGTCCTCTTTTCCCTAGGGGGCAGCGCCTCAGGGCCAGACAGATGCTATCTAGTGCTAAATAAACCAGTTAACAACAAGTCTTGCAATACAACAGCAAATTTTCCCCTTTTCTATCCCCCAACAGTTTCTACAACCCGCAAAGTGCTTTCAGCAGAGAGATAAAGTCCCACCCCCCCCCCCTCACTTGTAAAGGATATGGTTTTATATGTCCCAGTCCTTGAGATGTTTTATTCTTTTCTTTTCAGTGTCTTTCTGTGGCCCCAGTCTTGGGCTTTGGGTTTTATGGATCAGGAGCATCATTTCTTTGCTCTCTTGCTTGTCGTTGCTCTCCCTCTCTTTGCAAGTGCAGCTTGAGCTGTTTTGGTGACTCGAAGAACAGCGGTCCGTTGGTTGTCTGCAGTCTTAATCTCGCTGGGTACAGGAGGGCTGCCGCTCTACCCTGCTCCATCAGTTGTTTGCAATAAGGTGAGAATTCTTTCCTTCTGGCTGCAACTGTTGCTGAGTAATCTTGGAACAGGTATATTTTTTTGCCCTCATATTCCAGGGAAGGAATTTTCCTGTAGGCCTGGAGAATTGCCACTTTCGCCTTGAAGTTGAGGTATTTTACCATGATCTGACGCGGCTGTTGATTATTCTCCCCCTGTCTTCTTGGGTCACCCACTCTGTGGGCTCTTTCTACCGTGCATGGGAGACATGCTTGAGGGATATGCAGCATCTTTGGTAGGGTTATCTCTGCGAACTCCACAAGCTGTGATCCCGGGAGTGATTCTGGTATACCCACTATCCGCAGGTTGTTTCTTCTTGACCTGTTCTCCAGGTCATCAATTTTTGCCCATAGTCGGTCAGTCTGTTGTTGCAAAGATTGGATGGTAGCTGCAGCTTCTCTGTGGCGGGTCTCCCCCTCTGCTACCCTCTGTTCCACTTGGGTTAGTCTGCCATTGAAAGATTTTACTTCCGTTGTGAGTGAGTCCATTCCTGTTTGCAGTTGTTCTATTTTTGGTAGGAACAGTGCTGAGATCTGTGAAACAATGGGGTGGGTGTCTATAGAATTAAAGTTCGCCCCCTCTTCAGCCCCAACAGGAGCTTGTGGTGTCTCCCCGTGGTTCCTTTTTTTGTCTGCATTTTTAAGTCTGCTCGCCATTGTTCCTGTTTTTTTGATGTATGAATGGTAGTATTTTTGCATACAGCTTTGGGGGTCCCCAGTTACGTTCACCAACTATGTTGTGTGTCTGCAGTAATTTTGTTGTTTTAATATGGGATGATAGATTGTGACTAGGTTTCTATAGGCCACTGGATGGAGTTTGGACTAGGTTTATACTGGTATTTAGTCAGCGTTAGGTGAGCAGGGGGGGCAGACCCACACGTCCTAGCCCTGCATGCTGTGGGGGGTGATGCTACTACTCAGATGGGATGCGGTCTGGGGGGTTTTGGGTCAAAGGGTTGTCTCTCCCCAGGTTGTGTCTTGTCTCTTTTCCTGGGCTAACAGCACAGAATGATATGAATGATAAGCCTCCCCCAGTTTAGAGAACCTGCGCTTTCAGAGAGAGGGGGGGAGGGGGAGGGGGGCAGGTAAAGAAAAGGGGGCCCTTCAGTGACCCTCAGGCCATTTAGGGCATGTGTCCATAAGCAGGTGTTTGGCTTGTGAGTTTGTGTGGCCCTTTTTTCCAAGATCACACTTCAGTTCTCTTGTGTGTTTTGGACCCTCGGCTTGTTTTTGTCCCTCTGTTGTTTAAATGGTGCTCTCTGCTGTTAAGTGAACACCCAAGGGGTTAATGGCCACTCGCTGCAATGAGAAGTACAAAGTCCCCCCTCCAATTGTGCCTGTAATAACTGTTTAGCCTGCAGGCATTAATAGAGTCACTTCTATATTGTGCACCAGATGCGCTGCAGCCTGCTTTATTTTGTTTAGTGCACAGCAAGGGCAAGATGGCGGCTTTTCCCGCCTTTGAATTTGCTCTCCCTCCTGGACTTACAAGTTGCTCCCTAAGTATCTTGGCTCTAGGCGAGGTGCAGGTATTTGTCGCCAGGTTCTTAGAAAGTGTGTGAGTCTCTTTTTTACCTTGCGGTCTCTGCGTGTCAGCTTAGCTGCGGCCGCAACTGCCTTCTGCCACCTCTGTCTTGCTACTTCTGCGGCGGGGGGATCCGATGTCCGATCCCTTGCTGTCAAGTGTCCAGGCAGGTTTGGGTACCCCTGCCAAGGAATCCAGCTCTGTTTAAGGGCGCACCTTAGGCTTTTACCCAAGTTAAGGAGCCGAGAACAGCGGAGCTCCGTTCTCTGCTTCCACTCGCTGCGCCCGCCCACCGGAAGTCTGGAGAAACCTATTTTACTGAATAACTAGTTTGTCAATTACTAGAAAATTGTAAAATCTAAAGTAAATTTGTCATGTAGTTTTCTATAAATGTAAAGGAGTACATTCTAAAACCTAGAAGCCTGGATTACAACCAAAAGCTTTAACAAAGCCAGTATTTTTTTATTGTGGTTACTAGTGATGTCGCAAACTGAAAATTTTCCGTTCGCGAACGGCGAACCAAACGTCCGCAACTGTTTGCGAACGGGCGAACCGGGCAAACCGCCATTGACTTCAATAGGCAGGCGAATTTTAAAACCCACAGGGACTCTTTCTGGCCACAATAGTGATGGAAAAGTTCTTTCAAGGGGACTAACACCTGGACTGTGGCATGCCAGAGGGGGATCCATGGCAAAACTCCCACGGAAAATTACATAGTTGCTGCAGAGTCTGGTTTTAATCCATAACGGGCATAAATCACCTAACATTCCTAAATTGTTTGGAATAACGTGCTTTAAAACATCAGGTATGATGTTGTATTGATCAGGTAGTATAAGGGTTACACCCGCTTCACAGTGAGAGACCAAACTCCCCGTTTAACTCACCGCAAACAACCGCAAACAACCGCAAACAACCGCAAACAGTCCATTTGCACAACCACAAGATAGATAGATTTGATAGATACATAGATACATAGATTAGATAGATCAATAGATGCAATATACATTTGATAGATACGATAGATAGATTTGATAGATAAATAGATAGATTTGATAGATAGATAATTTCCCAGACAGAGAATTACAAGACGTGCAGTCTGGGACCCATGGTAAGGTTCCCAGAGGCAGTTGCGGCGCCAGGGGACGTGTATATGGCATGGATTTTAGGAACCGGGAGATGGAAAAAGATGCTTGGTCGGCCCTTCTACTTCAAATTTGGGGCACTGCGCGTGCAATCTACTGTGCCACCAGATATGAGTGGTGTGTTAAGTAGTACTATTCTGATCAGTTTAATACCTGATACTCCCCCTATCGGGGGAAGTGTATATGGCATGAATTTTAGGAACCAGGAGATGGAAAAAGATGCTTGGTCGGTCCTCCTGCTTCAAATTTGGGGCACTGCACGTGCAATCATGGCCGGACTTTTAGCCGATGGACATTTGTGGGCACAGTATACGCTGTGAGCCTGGCACACACGCTGGCAGGCAGGCAACTGCAATTAGATTACACTAGCAGACTGATCTTTAACAGTCAAAAAAGTTTTTTTTTTTAAATTTACACTACTGTTACAACAGATATGAGTGGTGGCACTGTGGGCAAGTGGGCCTGGCACACACGCTGGCAGGCAGGCAGGCAACTGTAATTAGATTACACTAGCAGACTGATGTTTAACAGTCAAAAAAGTTTTTTTTTTTTAAATTTACACTACTGTTACAACAGATATGAGTGGTGGCACTGTGGGCAAGTGGGCCTGGCACACACGCTGGCAGGCAGGCAACTGCAATTAGATTACACTAGCAGACTGATGTTTCACAGTCAAACATTTTTTTTTTTTTTTAAATTTACACTACTGTTACAACAGATATGAGTGGTGGCACTGTGGGCAAGTGGGCCTGGCACACACACACGCTGGCAGGCAGGCAACTGCAATTAGATTACACTAGCAGACTGATGTTTAACAGTCAAAAAAGTTTTTTTTTTTTAAATTTACACTACTGTTACAACAGATATGAGTGGTGGCACTGTGGGCAAGTGGGCCTGGCACACACGCTGGCAGGCAGGCAGGCATCTGCAATTAGATTACACTAGCAGACTGATGTTTCACAGTCAAAAAAGTTTTTTTTTTAAATTTACACTAATGTTACACCAAATATGAGTGGTGGCACTGTGGGCAAGTGGGCCTGGCACACACACACGCTGGCAGGCAGGCAACTGCAATTAGATTACACTAGCAGACTGATGTTTAACAGTCAAAAAAGTTTTTTTTTTTTAAATTTACACTACTGTTACAACAGATATGAGTGGTGGCACTGTGGGCAAGTGGGCCTGGCACACACACACGCTGGCAGGCAGGCAACTGCAATTAGATTACACTAGCAGACTGATGTTTAACAGTCAAAAAAGTTTTTTTTTTTAAATTTACACTACTGTTACAACAGATATGAGTGGTGGCACTGTGGGCAAGTGGGCCTGGCACACACGCTGGCAGGCAGGCAGGCAACTGCAATTAGATTACAATAGCAGACTGATGTTTAACAGTCAAAAAAGTTTTTTTTTTTAAATTTACACTACTGTTACAACAGATATGAATGGTGGCACTGTGTGGCAAGTGGGCCTGGCACACACGCTGGCAGGCAGGCAACTGCAATTAGATTACACTAGCAGACTGATCTTTAACAGTCAAAAAAGTTTTTTTTTTAAATTTACACTACTGTTACAACAGATATGAGTGGTGGCACTGTGGGCAAGTGGGCCTGGCACACACGCTGGCAGGCAGGCAGGCAACTGTAATTAGATTACACTAGCAGACTGATGTTTAACAGTCAAAAAAGTTTTTTTTTAAAAATTTACACTACTGTTACAACAGATATGAGTGGTGGCACTGTGGGCAAGTGGGCCTGGCACACACGCTGGCAGGCAGGCAACTGCAATTAGATTACACTAGCAGACTGATGTTTCACAGTCAAAAATGTTTATTTTTTTTTAAATTTACACTACTGTTACAACAGATATGAGTGGTGGCACTGTGGGCAAGTGGGCCTGGCACACACACACGCTGGCAGGCAGGCAACTGCAATTAGATTACACTAGCAGACTGATGTTTAACAGTCAAAAAAGTTTTTTTTTTAAAATTTACACTACTGTTACAACAGATATGAGTGGTGGCACTGTGGGCAAGTGGGCCTGGCACACACGCTGGCAGGCAGGCAGGCATCTGCAATTAGATTACACTAGCAGACTGATGTTTCACAGTCAAAAAAGTTTTTTTTTTTTAAATTTACACTAATGTTACACCAGATATGAGTGGTGGCACTGTGGGCAAGTGGGCCTGGCACACACACACGCTGGCAGGCAGGCAACTGCAATTAGATTACACTAGCAGACTGATGTTTAACAGTCAAAAAAGTTTTTTTTTTTAAATTTACACTACTGTTACAACAGATATGAGTGGTGGCACTGTGGGCAAGTGGGCCTGGCACACACGCTGGCAGGCAGGCAGGCAGGCATCTGCAATTAGATTACACTAGCAGACTGATGTTTCACAGTCAAAAAAGTTTTTTTTTTAAATTTACACTACTGTTACAACAGATATGAGTGGTGGCACTGTGGGCAAGTGGGCCTGGCACACACGCTGGCAGGCAGGCAACTGCAATTAGTTTACAATAGCAGACTGATGTTTAACAGTCAAAAAAGTTTTTTTTTTTTAATTTACATTACTGTTACAACAGATATGAGTGGTGGCACTGTGTGGCAAGTGGGCCTGGCACACACGCTGGCAGGCAGGCAACTGCAATTAGATTACACTAGCAGACTGATGTTTAACAGTCAAAAAAGTTTTTTTTTTTTTAATTTACACTACTGTTGCAACAGATATGAGTGGTGGCACTGTGGGCAAGTGGGCCTGGCACACACGCTGGCAGGCAGGCAACTGCAATTAGATTACACTAGCAGACTGATGTTTAACAGTCAAAAAAGTTTTTTTTTTTTAAATTTACACTACTGTTACAACAGATATGAGTGGTGGCACTGTGGGCAAGTGGGCCTGGCACACACGCTGGCAGGCAGGCAACTGCAATTAGATTACACTAGCAGACTGATGTTTAACAGTCAAAAAAGTTTTTTTTTTAAATTTACACTACTGTTACAACAGATATGAGTGGTGGCACTGTGGGCAAGTGGGCCTGGCACACACGCTGGCAGGCAGGCAGGCAACTGCAATTAGATTACAATAGCAGACTGATGTTTAACAGTCAAAAAAGTTTTTTTTTTTAAATTTACACTACTGTTACAACAGATATGAGTGGTGGCACTGTGTGGCAAGTGGGCCTGGCACACACGCTGGCAGGCAGGCAACTGCAATTAGATTACACTAGCAGACTGATCTTTAACAGTCAAAAAAGTTTTTTTTTTTTAAATTTACACTACTGTTACAACAGATATGAGTGGTGGCACTGTGGGCAAGTGGGCCTGGCACACACGCTGGCAGGCAGGCAGGCAACTGTAATTAGATTACACTAGCAGACTGATGTTTAACAGTCAAAAAAGTTTTTTTAAAAAAATTTACACTACTGTTACAACAGATATGAGTGGTGGCACTGTGGGCAAGTGGGCCTGGCACACACGCTGGCAGGCAGGCAACTGCAATTAGATTACACTAGCAGACTGATGTTTCACAGTCAAAATTTTTTATTTTTTTTTAAATTTACACTACTGTTACAACAGATATGAGTGGTGGCACTGTGGGCAAGTGGGCCTGGCACACACACACGCTGGCAGGCAGGCAACTGCAATTAGATTACACTAGCAGACTGATGTTTAACAGTCAAAAAAGTTTTTTTTTTTAAATTTACACTACTGTTACAACAGATATGAGTGGTGGCACTGTGGGCAAGTGGGCCTGGCACACACGCTGGCAGGCAGGCAGGCAGGCATCTGCAATTAGATTACACTAGCAGACTGATGTTTCACAGTCAAAAAAGTTTTTTTTTTTTAAATTTACACTAATGTTACACCAGATATGAGTGGTGGCACTGTGGGCAAGTGGGCCTGGCACACACACACGCTGGCAGGCAGGCAACTGCAATTAGATTACACTAGCAGACTGATGTTTAACAGTCAAAAAAGTTTTTTTTTTTAAATTTACACTACTGTTACAACAGATATGAGTGGTGGCACTGTGGGCAAGTGGGCCTGGCACACACGCTGTCAGGCAGGCAGGCAGGCAGGCATCTGCAATTAGATTACACTAGCAGACTGATGTTTCACAGTCAAAAAAGTTTTTTTTTTAAATTTACACTACTGTTACAACAGATATGAGTGGTGGCACTGTGGGCAAGTGGGCCTGGCACACACGCTGGCAGGCAGGCAACTGCAATTAGATTACAATTGCAGACTGATGTTTAACAGTCAAAAAAGTTTTTTTTTTTAATTTACATTACTGTTACAACAGATATGAGTGGTGGCACTGTGTGGCAAGTGGGCCTGGCACACACGCTGGCAGGCAGGCAACTGCAATTAGATTACACTAGCAGACTGATGTTTAACAGTCAAAAAAGTTTTTTTTTTTAAATTTACACTACTGTTGCAACAGATATGAGTGGTGGCACTGTGGGCAAGTGGGCCTGGCACACACGCTGGCAGGCAGGCAACTGCAATTAGATTACACTAGCAGACTGATGTTTAACAGTCAGAAAAGTTTTTTTTTTTAAATTTACACTACTGTTACAACAGATATGAGTGGTTGCACTGTGGGCAAGTGGGCCTGGCACACACGCTGGCAGGCAGGCAACTGCAATTAGATTACACTAGCAGACTGATGTTTCACAGTCAAAAAAGTTTTTTTTGTTTTTAAATTTTCACTACTGTTACAACAGATATGAGTGGTGGCACTGTGGGAAAGTGGGCCTGGCACACACGCTGGCAGGCAGGCAACTGCAATTAAATTACACAAGCAGACTGATGTTTCACAGTCAAAAAAGTTTTTTTTTTTTTAAATTTAAACTAATGTTACACCAGATATGAGTGGTGGCAAAGGGCAAGTGGGCACAGTATACGCTGTGAGCCTGGCACACACGCTGGCAGGCAGGCAACTGCAATTAGATTACACAGGAAAAAAAAAAGCAGCCATAAAAAGGGCTTTTTGGGGTGCTGTCCAAGTTACAGCAGAGATCAGATGAGTCCTTCAGGACTGTAGTGGACACTGAATACACTAGCCTAGCTATCAATTCCCTATAAAATCACCAGCAGCTACAATGTCCTTCCTCTCACTAGCAATGCAGCTTCCGAATGAATCTAAAATGGCTGCTGTCCAGGAGCTGGGAGGGTCTGGGAGGGAGTGTCTGCTGCTGATTGGCTGGAATGTGTCTGCAGACTGTGAGATACAGGGTCAAAGTTTACTCAATGATGACGAATAGGGGGCGGATCGAACATTGCATATGTTTGCCGAGAACTATTCGCCGGCGAACAATTCACGACATCACTAGTGGTTACCCACTTGTAAGAAGACCTAATGTTCTGGTTATATGGCATTAGTACTTTTAATGGCTCTTCTGATTAAGGACTAGATTTTTTTTCAATCATTGAGCACCCAGTTGCGCACATATTACAGGTTGCAAGTAAAACTTTTGTGCTCTCGCGGTTGCATCCTCACACAGAAAAAAGATCCAAAAAGACAGAGAGGGGGCGCCCTAAGTGTAAGAGAGGGGATGTAACCAAATAAATCTATACTTATATATCTATATATTAAGTACTTGTGTTTAGGATTAGTATTAACAAATCTGAAAAATACTAGTGAAAAATCAAATGATATGCTGTGTATACCAATATCAATGTGAATAGAGAGTGATAAATCATACAATGTGCAATATTATGCAGTAAAAATTAGTGACAATGTAATACAAAGTGATACAAATAATATACAATCATACAAACACAATGGTAATAAAGTGAAAGTCTCTATTGGGATGGGAGGCAGCTATCTGTGATGATCCAGGCCAGGATCCAGGAGCGGCAATCTATGATAAGAAAAGACAGAAGCGCCACATGGCCCAATATTGTTTGTTCAGAGATGGATAAATCTTAAGGTGATGAGTAAACTCACGTTTGGTAGAGCACCTCAATTAGTGCTAGATATACGGTCTGGGATCTATTAGGTCACCCAGAAGACCAACCTCCTGCACAGGAACTGATGTCTGTATAGGCGAGAGGGAAACACAGGTGCCAATATGGCCTAGTATTGCTGGTGCAAAGGTGTCAATACAAGCAAAGAGAAGAATAATACTCACAAAGTGTGAAGCACCTCTTGTGGTGCTATAGAGGCATGAAGGGGTCAATTCAGTCACCCAACAGACTTGTAGCCAGAAATACAAATGGATCCAAAGGTACAAAGGATCCCACAACTGGTCCAGAAAAACGAATATTCCTCCAGAGAGGGATAAAAGATATATATCCCAAAGAAAAATGCAGCAAGTGTTCAAAATATAAAAAAGTGATTTTAATAAAAATTATAAAAATAACAAGCAACGCGTTTCTCAGCAGATAGCATTGCTGCATTTTTCTTTGGGATATATATCTTTTATCCCTCTCTGGAGGAATATTCGTTTTTCTGGACCAGTTGTGGGATCCTTTGTACCTTTGGATCCATTTGTATTTCTGGCTACAAGTCTGTTGGGTGACTGAATTGACCCCTTCATGCCTCTATAGCACCACAAGAGGTGCTTCACACTTTGTGAGTATTATTCTTCTCTTTGCTTGTATTGACACCTTTGCACCAGCAATACTAGGCCATATTGGCACCTGTGTTTCCCTCTCGCCTATACAGACATCAGTTCCTGTGCAGGAGGTTGGTCTTCTGGGTGACCTAATAGATCCCAGACCGTATATCTAGCACTAATTGAGGTGCTCTACCAAACGTGAGTTTACTCATCACCTTAAGATTTATCCATCTCTGAACAAACAATATTGGGCCATGTGGCGCTTCTGTCTTTTCTTAACACAGAAAAAAGACTTTGAGAAGTTACAAATCCAGGATCGTATTCCCCATAGATTTTAATGGACAAAAACAAAAAAAAAGCCGCCAGCTTGCACAAGCACAGGATTGTATGTATTTATATATATATATATTTCTGTATTTATATATATATATATATATATATATATATATACACACACATATGTTATTGTATAGAAATACATGCATATATATTTATATACATACATATATTTATACATGTGTTCCTATGGATCCTTATATAAAAAGCAAAAAAAAGCACTTTTGGCCCATTTTCTTCTCCAACACCTGACATCGCATATCTTTGAGCCATTCTAACTTTTTTGTACAATTTAAAAAAAAATATATATTTTATATATAATATATATATATATATATATATATATATATATATATATATATATATATATAAATATTAGTGTTATTATGAGTGTAACTGCTTTTAAATGTATTTTTTTTTAATATTTTTTTATTGAGATTGTTAGCATTCACAACATGAAACATACAATTTACAATAATGATAATAGTAAAAAGTATACAATCAGTTATAGGGGCCGATCTATTAAATGTCTGGTGGACATGATCCGCTCAGCGGATCACGTCTGCCAGACATCGCTGAATGTTGACAGCATACGCTGTCAAAATTTAGCATTGCACAAGCAGTTCTGCTGAACTGCTTGTGCAATGCCGCCCCCTGCAGTTTCGGGGGCCTGGGGTGTCAATCAACCCAATCGTATCTGAGCAGGTTGATTGCTGTCCACCGCTCAGAGGCGGCGGTTCAAGTTAAGGAGCAGGGGTCTCAAGACCGCTGCTTCTTAACTCCTATTTCCAGTGAGCCTGAAGGCTCAAACGAAAACAGCTAAATTGGGGCCGATTAACAGGTTGTTAAATCTGCCCCAAAGTGTCATGTTAGCAGAGTTTAGAAATTACTTTGCTGCACTAGGCGGAGAAGTGTTAAATACAATAACAGTGTGTGAGTGTGCTAAACATAATAATGAGGAACCTCTCTATTATTTCCTCTCAATCCTCAAGGGGTCACTCATGGGCCCATTTGTACACTGAATACATGTAGAGGAATTTAACTGACATACACGGTCGCTCTTGGACCTTGACAGTAATATTTAAACTAGTAAACATATCTGAAATGTAAACAAACAATGAATTAGAGGAATATAATTTCACTTAGTAACTTAAAAGGGAAGATATCTCCAACTGCAAAATAACGGCTAGATTACGAGTTTAGCGTTAAGCTGAAAAAGCAGCGTTAACAGGTCCTAACGCTGCTTTTTCACTACCGCTGCTATTACTACCTAGCTAAAATAAATACAAATTGACCTGTAAAATAAAACCTAACCTAAGTTACGCTAACACCTAACACTACACTACAATTAAATAAATTAACCAAATAAATACAATTAAATAAATTAAATTAGCTAAATCACAAAAAACCCCACTAAATTACAGAAAATAAAAAACAAATTACAGATCTTTAAACTAATTACACCTAATCTAATAGCCCTATCAAAATAAAAAAGCCCCCCCAAAATAAAAAAAGCCCTAGCCTAAACTAAACTATTAATAGCCCTTAAAAGGGCCTTTTTTGGGGGCATTGCTCCAAAGTAATCAGCTCTTTTACCTGTAAAAAAAATACAAACAACCCCCCAAATAAAATACTAACTAAAAAAGCCTAAGCTCCCCATTGCCCTGAAAAGGGCATTTGGATGGGCATTGCCCTTAAAAGAGCATTTAGCTCTTTTGCAGGCCCAAAGCCCTAACCTAAAAAATAAACCCACCCAATACACCCTTAAAATAATCCATACACTAACCCCCGAAGATTCACTTACCAGGAGAAGTCTTCATCCAAGCGGCAAGATGTCCTCAACAAAGGCAGAAGTGGTCCTCCAGACGGGAAGAAGTGGTCCTCCAGACGGGCAGAAGTGGTCCTCCAGATGGGCAGAAGTCGTCATCCAGATGGCATCTTCTATCGTCATCCTTCTGGCGCGGAGTGGGTCCATCTTCAAGACATCTGATGCGGAGCATCCTCTTCAAACGACGGCTTCTTCTCAATGAATATCTCTTTAACTGATGTCATCCAAGATGGCGTCCCTTAGATTCCGATTGGCTGATAGAATTATATCAGTCAATCGGAATTAAGGTAGAAAAATCCTATTGGCTGATGCAATCAGCCAATAGGATTGAGCTGGCATTCTATTAGCTGTTCCAATCAGCCAATAGAATGCAAGCTCAATCCTATTGGCTGATTGGATCAGCCAATCGGAATCTAAGGAACGCCATCTTGGATGACGTCAGTTAAAGAGATATTCATTACGAAGAAGCCGTCGTTTGAAGAGGATGCTCCGCATCAAGCACTTAGGTATACATCCTCTTCTATACTTGAAGAGGATGCTCCGCATCAAGCACTCAGGTATACATTTTTAGAGTTCAAGACTATTATATCTAATGCAACAGACATATTGTATTCTGGGTTAAATAGTGCACAATTTAGGAGGGAGTATAACCTGCTTATAGAGAATATAATAATCATAGTGTCCCAATCATTAGGTGGGTTCACAGCAGTGAAATCCAATACAAATATATTAATTAGCAAGTATGCACAATAAATTGGTGATAAACAGTAATGTTACCATAAAAATAAACAGATAAGGTATAGCTTAGAATATGGCTGAGCTGAATTTTAGGCCATTATGCAAACATTTCCTAAAGATTGCTTAGCAAATCTATACTTATATATTTGTGGATGAACTAGTATATTTAAAATAAAGACAGTAGCTATAGTAGTAGTAGTAGTAGTATAATGACAAATATCACTCTGAGTGATCCCACTTAAGATACCTTAATCAGACCAAGTGGCCATTATTAATAACAAACCAAGAGGGGTTAGAATGCTACTGCACATTGTTGTTATAGACTCATGAGGAGATCAAATAGGAGACCCGTTATGAATTATGATAGTAATGTGAGTTTTATAGCTGGCTATATTTTTTCACGTTCAGATAGGTAAACAGCTCACCCATGGTGGACATATATGGTTTATATATGATATATATAGTATACATTCGCTAGGGTCTATTCACTTATCTCTGAAGCTAGGATACAACAAAAAGTCCAGTCAAATTAGAAGTAAGAGAAGTCCACTTCACATTGAGCATACCAGAAGAGGTTTTCATCCTACTCCAATTTTAAGGCAGCAGCCAGAGAAGACAAAAAAACAGTGTTAATGGCTTGCTTCTCTGTAGTAAATAGGAGCCTCCATGTGGTATAGCCCAATGATTCTGGTCTGTGACCATATGTCCCTGAATCAAGTCATTTGCATACAGAGATATGGATGATCAGCTTTTGGGGCAATGACATTCCCAGGCTTAGATCGTTGGCGTTTGGGGGTAAGAAGCAACCGTAACCCATAGGGTCCCACTTTACTAACAGTGTAAGATTGTTGCTGCATCCCTAGGGTTAGGTTGCTAGAAGATCTCAGCGGTTTCGTCTGGCAGAGCCATTTGTCTAAGAGGTCTGGCAGTCCACCTCACACAGAGGTAAGTGTAAGCACTAATGGTATACTGGTGGCAGCATGGGTCATAGACCGCTCCTGTACTTGGCTCATGTCTCGATCCCGGGGGCCAGCCAAACCTCCTGGAGCGGTGTAGAGTGAGAGATGTCTGTCACAGTAGTGATTATGAAGTTTACTTGGTAACTTCGGCTGCGGACCTTTGTGATCAATCTGCTCCATTTCTCCTGACAATTCTGTAGGGCATGTGGTTGTGGATCCATCTGTAGTTTGGACAAGCTTGGTAAATCAGTCATATCTATCTCTTGAATTCTTCCAAGAGGGCTTGCAAAATTTTGTAGAAATCTTCCATTGTGAGAGATTGTTATTTATGCAGTTCCGAAGCAACTGCTCTACCTAAATTACGGGGGGGGGGGGGGGAGGGGTCAGCATCCCGAGGTTAGGCTGCCACCAGAGATCCTAACTGTCTGAATCAGGGTTCTAGGTTCACTTAAACAGTGATCTTGATATCGTTGAACTCACAAAACTATAGTGAGTCTATATCACTTTTCTGTAGTTGATGGTGCTGTTGACAGAGGATATTCGGCGGATATATCTTATTCTTCATCCAAAGCTCCTAATATTGCCTCCATATTGGTTCGCTGCCCATTCCCGCCCCTTAAATGTATTTTTGACGTGATTTGTGACACTTTTTTGACGTGTTAACAGTTAACCAGAGCTCTGTAGTCATGGTAATCATTTTAGTTATAAATCGTAATTGTGCTTATGTGTTAGCATTTAAATTCAAATTGTAATACAGGGTGGAGTCATTTGCATGCAAACTGACACAAAAAAATAAATGTGTGCAAACAATAGCAGGCCACTGGTAATCTAGCACTAAATTGGCTACTTTTTTCATGAATTCTGAAACAAAATCAGTCTGAATGAAGTGTGTTTTACAAGAGGTAAAAATGCCAGACATGAAACATAGGCCATACTTCCAGAATCCTTAAAGGGACAGTCAAGTCCAAAATAAATTTTCATGATTCAGATAGGTCATGTAATTTTAACCCCTTAGTGACCACAACTCTTCAATTTTCTTACCTTTGGGACCAGTTCTATTTTTACATTTCTGCAGTGTTTGTGTTTAGCTGTAATTTTCCTCTTACTCATTTACTGTACCCACACATATTAATATATACTGTTTTTCTCGCCATTAAATGGACTTTCTAAAGATACCATTATTTTCATCATATCTTATAACTTACTATCGGCTAAATTACGAGTTTTGCTGTATGAGCGGCTTGGTGCTAACTTGCAAGTTATTGTCACCGCTCACCTCCCTATAGCACTGCTATTACAGGTTTGCAAAAACCTGGTGTTAGCAGGCAATAAGTGAGCGTAGAGCAAAATTGAGCTCCATACCGCACTCCAATACCAGCGCTGCTTTGAGCTGGTTTTACGTGCTCGTGCACGATTTCCCCATAGACATCAATGGGGAGAGCCGGCTGAAAAAAAGCCTAACAGCTGCAATAAAGGAGCGTAAAGCTCCGTAACACTGCCTCATTGATTCCCATGGGGAAACAAAAGTTATGTTTACACCTAACACCCTAACATAAACCCCGAGTCTAAACACCCCTAATCTGCCGCCCCCGATATCTCCGACACCTACATTACACTTATTAACCCCTAATCTGCCGCCTACGACATTGCCGCCACCTACATTACAGTTACTAACCCCTAATCTTCCGCCCTCAATGTCGCCGCCACCCACCTACACTTATTAACCCCTAATCTGCCGCCCCCAATGTCGCCGCCACCTACATTATACTTATTAACCCCTAATCTGCCACCCCTAATTTGCCGCCACCTACCTACATTTATTAACCCCTAATCTTCTGCCCCCAACGTCGCCGCCACTATACTAAAGTTATTAACCCCTAAGTCTAAGTCTAACCCTAACCCTAACACCCACTAACTTTAATGTAATTAAAATAAATCTATATAAAACCTACTATTAATAACTAAATAATTCCTATTTAAAACTAAATACTTACCTATAAAATAACTAATAGTTACATTGTATCTATCTTAGGTTTTATTTTTATTTCACAGGTAAGTTTGTATTTATTTTAACTAAGTAGACTAGTTAGTAAATAGTTATTAACTATTTACTAGCTACCTAGCTAAAATAAATACAAATGTACCTGTAAAATAAAACCTAACCTGAGTTACGCTAACACCTAACCTTACACTAGAATTAAATAAATTACATTTATTAAATACAATTAACTAAATTACAAAAAACAAACACTAAATTACACAAAATAAAAAAGAAATGATCAAATATTTAAACTAATTACACCTAATCTAATAGCCCTATCAAAATAAAAAGCCCCCCCCAAAATAAAAAAAACACCTAGCCTAAACTAAACTGCCAATGGCCATTTAAAGGGCCTTTTGCGGGGCATTGCCCCAAAGAAATCAGCTCTTTTACCTGTAAAAAAAATACAAACAACCCCCCAACAGTAAAACCCACCACCCACACAACCAAACCCCCAAATAAAATCCTAACTAAAAAAATATAAGCTCCTCATTGCCCTGAAAAGAGCATTTGTATGGGCATTGCCCTTAAAAGGGCATTTAGCTCTTTTTACGCCAAAACCCTAAGCTAAAAATAAAACCCACAAAATAAACCCTTAAAAAAAACCTAACACTAACCCCCGAAGATCCACTTACAGTTTTTGAAGACCCGACATCCATCCTCAACGAAGCGGCAGAAGTCCTCAGTGAAGCCAGCAGAAGTCTTCATCCAAGCTGCCAGAAGTCTTCATCCAGATGGCATATTCTATCTTCATCCATCCGGCGCGGAGCGGCTCCATCTTCAAGACATCCGGCGCGGAGCATCCTCTTCTGACGACGGCTCTTCTCGAATGAAGGTTCCTTTAAGTGACGTCATCCAAGATGGCGTCCCTTCAATTCCGATTGGCTGATAGAATTCTATCAGCCAATCAGAATTAAAGGTGAAAAAATCCTATTGGCTGATGCAATCAGCAAATAGGATTGAGCTCACATTCTATTGGCTGTTCCAATAGATTGCATCAGCCAATAGGATTTTTTCACCTTTAATTCCGATTGGCTGATAGAATTCTATCAGTCAATCGGAAATCAAGGGATGCCATCTTGGATGACGTCACTTAAAGGAACCTTCATTCGAGAAGAGCTGTCGTCAGAAGAGGATGCTCCATGCCGGATATCTTGAAGATGGAGCCGCTCCGCGCCGGATGGATGAATATAGAAGATGCCGTCTGGATGAAGACTTCTGCCGGCTTGGATGAAGACTTGGCCCGATTGGATGAAGACTTCGGCCCGCTTGAATGAAGACTTCTGCTGGCTTTGCTGAGGACTTCTACCACTTGGATGAGGATGGATGTCCGTTCTTCGCAAACTGTAAGGGGATCGTCTTGGGGTTAGTGTTAGGTTTTTTAAGGTGTTTATTTGGTGGGTTTTAATATTAGGTTAGGGACTTTGGGCAGTAAAAGAGCTAAATGCCCTTTTAAGGGCAATGCCCATACAAATGCCCTTTTCAGGGCAATGGGGAGCTTAGGTTTTTTAGATAGGTTTTTATTTGGGGGGGTTAGTTGTGTGAGTGGTGGGTTTTACTGTTCGGTGGTGTTTTTTTTTTTTTTTTTTACAGGTAAAAGAGCTGATTTCTTTGTGGCAATGCCCCGCAGAAGGCCCTTTTAAGGGCCATTGGTAGTTTATTGTAGGCTAGGGTTTTTTTATTTTTTGGGGGGGGGTTATTTTAATAGGGCTATAAGATTAGGTGTAATTCTTTTTTATTTTTGAAACTGTAGTTTTTTATTTTTTGTAGCTTAATGTTTTTAATTTTTTGTAACTTAGTTGTTATTTTTTTGGAACTTAGTAATTTTTAATTGTAGATTTAAATAATTTGAGAATGGTTAGGTTTTTAAATATGTAATATAGTTAATTTAATTTGTAGTTTAATGTAATTTTTTTTATAATAATTTTTTTATTGAGGTTTATATATGATACAACATATAGGAGAATATCAAGTTTGTCTCTTATACAATGGATAAATATACATTAACTTTTCAGGTAAGAATATTAATAATGTTTTGTGCATAACAATATGATGGATAGGAGAATATGGAGTTTAGGAATCCGGGGTAAGTATCATATATAGCTTATAAGCGGTGAAAGTTTCCATTATAATTAGTAGTGACAAAGCAAAATTGTCTACCTGTTTACGAAAGGCATAAAATGAAACATTCTTAATAACAATGGATGTCTGAAACATAAATGAAGAAAAACAAAAAAGAAGATAAACTAGACAAACCTAAATGAGGTCTCATTTTTCTTTTAGAATGTGAATGTGAAGTAACTACTGCCCTGGCCACTCTTAGACCAGTTTTATCAATGATATTATGTCATATGCTAGCTACTTAGAACTAATTTATAAATATATAGTTGTATAGTGAGTTGAGTTGCTGTATAAAATATTAGGAACAAGGGTACAATGGGCGAGAACCATTCATATTATAGGGAGGTGGGGGAGGGCTTGTCCTTCTAGTTGCAGTATGTGTATCTTGTGGAGAGTATGATGATCAGTGCTGAGTCCAGGTGCATAAATATCTTGGGCCTTATTATAGTTTGTAAGGATATGCCAAGAGTGGAGTTTATGGCTCAAAAGGTTACTCTAGTGTACTTGTGTTCTCTTTTGTTATGGTGTATGTGAGGCAGTCAACTAGTTCTATGTAGTGACACAAAAACTATAGCATGGAAATTGGGGGGTACAAAAATATATGATGTGAAGTAAATATTATTGTAAACACATAGGTTAGCCTGAGAGATAAGGAGATATAAAGGAACCCTAACAAGATTCAAATATAAAAATATATGTTCTCCATGTGAAACCTTGTAGTATTGTGTGGTTAGCAGACCACCCTTGTATTAAAAGGAGGTGATGGTGTGAGCCTACTATGTACCTAGCAATGAATAAATTATATAGATATACCTATATCTCTCAGTAAAACAATTTTCTGTGCCTGGGCATAAGGAAGAGAACTGTTGTGGTGTGGTAGGTGAGGAGAGGGCTAGTAGGCTTTTGGGCCTTAATGAGTGTATATTTGTATAACCATAATTATGTAAGGTGTGGTGTGTGGCTTAGATAGACCATTGTTAAGTAGGTGCTCAAATATCTGTATAAGTAGGGTGTTATAGTAACTGATGTTGTGTAAAAGTTTAAAAAGATTAAACAGAGAGAAAAACTAGTATATACACCAATAGCAATGTTTTCTCACAATGACCAATAGACCCAGATGAAATATCAGCTTAACCAACCATATAAATTCTTGAGTATGAACCTAGGGTATAGGACGATATATATTAGCATAGACATAGACAAATGAGAAGGCCCCCTCAACACTTCAAAGTAGATGTCAGGGTTTGGGATAATGATACCCATTCAAGCTGCTAGGTGAAACATTAATGTGAAAAGTTAAGTACATGTGATTATTGCGGCTTTACTACTATCATGTATAGTGCATTCCGTGCTAGGTCCCTATAGATGGGTAGTAACTTGGGTTTATGTCAGCTGAGTTAGCTAATAAATAAGGAAAACAAGCATACAGGTGTGAGGTATGTGCAGTAGTATTGCCAACCGACTGCCTGTGATTTATAATGATCAAGTATAGACTGACACTCTTTGGGGTAAATGGTTACTAGCTGTTCACATAAAAAATTCACAGGGAGCCTAATAATTGCCTGAATATATCAAAATGAACTATAAACAAAACAGTTATGCATAAAAGAGAATATGATCCCCCGTGAAGAAAGAAGGGGGTAGATTATATCCAGGTCACATATCTTTAACCCACTCCACCTGCTGGTAAACGAGGAGAGACAGGAAGCAAATATCCCAAATCACTCTCTACTCCGGTTCCAATATTTGGGACTATAGGTAAAAGGCTGCAGCGATATAAATCAGTGACATCATGCAATACAATACATAGTCTGTCTAGTGTAATTAAAGTGTAAATTGTTATCTACCTTGTTGTTCATTTTTGAGAAAGCAGTAAACCTCTCCCTTAGTGATATCGCACATGAGAGTGATCAAGCTTAACGATCTAAGGTCTCTAGCACACATTGTAAAATTATATATAGCAAGTGAAGGGTACTTATTGTTGTCTGCCCTTTTATGTAATAAACTAGGGTTAATGTTTAGGCTAGGGTAAGGTAAGAAGAGAGTGAGCCGTTAAAGAAAAAAAAGAGAGAAGGCAATATTTAAAGGCATGTTGTTCAAACCAGTTATAACATAAAGAGATAAAATAAAAGGCCCCAAGCTAGGGTTCAACTGATATCAATGCGGGTGTAAACACATAGTCACGATGACCCCATCGACAAGGCAGGTTATCATACTGGGGTATCAGTCCCGCAGTATAAATAAATTCAGCCAATCCCATATATGATCTTATGCTGTCTTCTGTAGCTTATAGCCCGTAAGTTGTTGTAGGAAGGTCTGTTCTTTCGATCTGGTAAGATAAGTATGCTCCTTACAAGTGACATGAAGAAAGTCACTAGCCTTTTGCCTTCCATCAACGGCATAGCTGAGACCGTAAATGAAGGGAGATGGAGGACCTCTGGCGCTCGGACACAGAGGTCGGCTGCATCCTCCTGATGAGATACCAGGGGCAAGCTTGTAATTGTAGTCTCTCCAGGGTGGTGTCCGATAGTTGACCATTGAGATAATAGGGTCTGCACGGCAAGGTGCGGCTCCAGACAGCGCCCTAGGACATGCTCCGAACTTTCAGATTCCATTTTAAGGCTGTCGGGCGAGAGTGAGCTGACTGGGGGAGGTGTCATGTCAGAGACCGGATTGCTTTCAGAGGAGTGCATGGGCTTCCCTGGCTTCACTGAATAAGGCGTTAAGGATGGTAGCATGCCAGGTTGGTCTGGAGATATGAGGCAAGCTTTAGGCTCAGAGGTAATAAGTTGTTCAACTTTGTGTGCAATAGGGCCATTACTTATTATCTCAACAAGGGCATTAAACTGATTATCCATCTTTGTCCCAGATTATCCAGTAGATCGCATACAGTCTTATGATGTAGCTCCATCTTATATCAGCATTTGGATGGGCTTGCTTACCACGGGGAGTCAGGGGGGTTAGAGTTAATGTAGGAAGGCCGCAGCCTCGTCACACTAATAGTCCGGTCTAGGACTCCAGATGGTGTGATCATTATTAAAGTATCATCTATGGATGCAGGGGCATTTCTCAAAGTGGAATCCACATGCTATGTTCCTGGATTCCCAGCAGTTTCGTAGATATTCAACAGCTTATCTCCTCAATATTAGGAGCCTCTAGATCTGCAGTCCAACATGATTGCCAGCAGGACATGTCCCCAGTTTAATGTAATTTTAGTATAATAGTTAGGGTAGGTTAATTAATAGTTTAATATAGTTTAATTTAATTTTAGTATAATAGTTAGGGTAGGTTAAATAATAGTTTAATATAGTTTAATGTAAGTATAATAGTTAGGGTAGGTTAATTAATAGTTTAATATAGCTTATTTTAATTCTACAGGTAAGTTTAAATTTATTATAAGATAGGGATGAGGTAATTATAATGTAAAGTTAGCGGGTTGTTAGGTTTAGGGGTTAATAGCTTAATTTAGTTTATGGCGATGTGGGGGGCTGGCGATTTAGGGGTTAATAAGTTTAGTAAGTGGTAGTGATGTGGGAGGCCAGGGGTTTAGGGGTTAATAACTTTATTTAGGTTGCAGCGGGGTCCGGGAGCGGCGGGATAGGGGTTAATACTTTTATTTAGTTGCAGCAGGGTCCGGGAGCGGCAGGATAGGGGTTAATACATTTATTTAGTTGTGGAAGGGTCCGGGAGCGGCGGGATAGGGGTTAATAACTTTATTTAGTTGCGGCGGGGTCCGAGAGCGGTGGAATAGGGGTTAAACATTTTAGTATAGTGGCGGTGTTTAGTGACAGGGTATAAATAAAGTTGGTAAAAAGCCGAATAGCAGCGAGATCGATGATTGTTAGTTAACAAAAGTCCGCTGCTCATCGCGCCTTACTTGGTGCACAGCTTTTTGCTGGCTTTTTTTATAAATATGGAGATTGTATTCAGGTCCGCGGCCGCGATGTTAGGTGATGTAAGGCGAGCGTATTGGTGCCGTCGAATGCAGCATAGTTGACAGCTTGATAATTCTGCCTCAATGTCAATTGCTAACATTGGACTTTGCAAGCAGAATAGTCAGCTCACCCGTATTAAAAGCATTTTAGCCTATATCGCAACAATCCATTCTGCACTCAAAAAATGACTTTTGACTGTGGAATATACAGATCCCGTATTACAGATTGTGCAGTCCGGCTATTCCGCTAGCATTATAGCTTATACCGCCACGATCCATTCCGCAATCACAGACCAGTAGTTATGGATTTTGAGAAGCAAAAATGTTTCACAAAACTCATAACAAAATTGTTACAAAGTATACTAACACCCATAAACTACCTATTAACCCCAAAACCGACACCCCCGCATTGCAAATACTATAATAAACCTATTAATATCTAATCCGCCCCCCACCCACATCACCAACACTAAATTAACGTAATAACCTCTAACCCACCGCCCTTATCACAAACACTAAATTAAAGTATTAACCCCATAAACCGCTGACCTTCCACATTGCGACTCCCTAAATAAAACTATTAACCCCTAAAGCGCTGACCAACCACATCACTACTACTAAAATAAACCTATTAACCCCTAAACCGCCTACCCCCCACATCACTACTACTAAAATAAACCTATTAACCCCTAAGCCGCTGACCCCCCACATTGCAACAAACTAAGTAAAACTATTAACCCCTAAACCTAACACCCCCTAACTTTTAATTAAACTTACATTTACAATATAACTTCCTTCAAAAAAATAAAAACTTACCTGTGAAATTAAAAAAACCTCAGCTTAAACTATAAATAAACCTAACATTACTATTTTAAATATCAGCCAATAGGATTTTAGCAGCTCTCATCCTATAGGCTGATTTAAATATTTCAGCCAATAGGAATGCAAGGTACCCCAATATAAAACAGATACCATGCATTCAATCTTCAGTGTGCGGCGGGCGATCGCATGAAGAGGATTCTCCACACTGGATGTCTGCGTGACCACCGTTCCTGCTGTGCTCTGCCTTTGCTCCATGCCATCGGGATGAAGAAAGAAGATGGCCCCGCACTGGATGAAGATGGAGCCGCCTGGAAGAAGACCTTTACCGCTGGACTTCAAGAATGGTAAGTAACTATTTCGGGTTTAGTGTTAGTTTATTTTTTGGAGGGGTGTTTTTTTTTTTTTTAGTTTTTTTATGTTTTTTTTATGGGCACTAAATAGCTGATTGCCCCTTTAAGGGCAATGCCCATTCAAATGAGTTAGAGTTAGGTCTTTTTTATTTTGGAGGGTTGGGTGGGTGGGGGGTTTTACTGTTAGGGGGGTAATTTGTATTTTATAATGTAAAAGAGCTGATTTCTTCAGGGCAATGCCCTACAAAGGCCCTTTTAAGGGCTATTGGTAGTTTATTGTTAGATTAGGGGGTGTTTTTATTTTGGGGAGGCTTTTTTGTTTTTTTAGGGGTATTAGATTAGGTTTAATATTTTGGATAATTTTGTAATCTTAGATTTTTTTTTATTTTTTATAATTTTATAATTTGCTATTTTTTGTAATGTTAGGTTTTCTTGTTTTTTCCCCGTTGTGTTTTATTGTTTAAGCTTAGTTTTTTTTTTTCTATTTCACAGGTAAGTTTTTATTTATTTTATGGTAATTATATTGTAACTTGAATTTAAAGTTAGGGGGGGGGTGTTAGGTTTAGTGGTTAATAGTTTAATTTAGGTAGTCATTATGTAGCGGTTTAAGGGTTAATAGGTTTAGTTGAGTATATGCGATGTGGGTGTTTGGCAGTTTAGGGGTTAATAGGTTTAGTTTAGTATTTGCGATGCGGGGGCGATGGATTAGGGGTTAATAGGTTTATTTAGTGTTTTCGATGTGGGGGGACAGCGGTTTAGGGGTTTATAGGTTTATTTAGTGTTAGTGATGTGGGGGGCGGCGGTTTAGCGGTTATTAGACTAGGGCTTATGTTAGGTCTGAACTTTTTAGTGTGCGGTATGCGGCTTACAGCACCATATCGCACAACAAAATAAAGTTTTAGGGTGACTTGTAATACCGTCGGTATAGGAATAGCGTAAGGGACCCATTTTGTGCTTTGTTTACGCTATGGCTATACCGCACAACTTGTAATCTCAGTCATAGAAAATAATGTATTTTTCATTATTAAATAATTTTTCTATGTATATCTGATAATGTTCATCTAAAATACATATCTATAGCAATAGATATATAGGTATAGGCACGGCCGTCACCAGGGAGTGAAGGGGGTGACTTCTTTCAGGGGTCCACTGGGCCAGAGGGGCCAGGGGGCCCAATGAGGCAAGCACAGTGTTCACTAAACCACTATGCACAGTGCGAGACAGACTTGCCACTTCAGTTTGTACAGTGTGTGCCTGAGGCAGATCACATTCATTTGCAGAGGAGGTAGGGCCTACTTAGTAAATGTTTTTTATTTCTTTGTGCAATTTCGGATTGTAACTTCAGTGTTGTAGTTGTATGGTGGGACCAGGGGGCCATAAAAACAATTTTTTTAGCAATTTGCAGTGGACATGTGCACAGCGGAAATAATAGTTTTGTTCATTACGGCCGATTCAGATTTTTTAGAATTTAGTTTCGGGTCGATTCAAATTCAGAAACATTTGAATGTATTCGTTTCGGATTCATTCAAATGCAAATAAATTTAGATGTATTCGGATTTATTTGTTTCGGATTCGATAAGTAAATTCGTAAGTTTGGTATGTGTTATGTTGATTCAGATGGTTTCAAGTTACACAACCAGAATTATTTCACTGTTCTATCTCACTAAATTACATTTTTATACTGAATTAAGATTAGTCCATGGCCATTCGAATGTTACGAATAAATCTAAACTAATTCAGATTTATTCATTACAAATGCATTTGGATTAGTTTAGTTTTGTTGCTAGGGTAATTCGGAAATTCGAATCAATTCGAATCTCTGAATTTGGTGAATTTGTCTGAATTTTGATTCGGAACAAAACGAAACACACATGTCTAATATGCAACAGTGTATTTATGATTATTTGACAATACTGTAGAAATTCGATATTTAAAACCATGCAGAAATATTTTCTTCTCAATGCACAAATGGCAGGTGCCCTTTTGGCAGATATGATTTATATATATATATATATATATATATATATTTTTTAAATTACATTCCAGTTTACTGCCCATTTATGCAAGGACTTTCCAGATGCCAGGAGGCATTTCATCTAAGATTTTTACATCTGCATAAAATGTTATACTCTCCGGCTAAGATTGTTCAGTGTTTGAAATGAGACAGGTTAACTTGACACCGTTCAGTTTACACTACAACTGACTTAATTTTGAAATACATACAAGCAACCCTAAATCCTGCATTTAACCAGATCTAATGGTATGAGACTGAGTAGCACAACTTATGGTTTCACCAAGACCATATAGAGTACAGCATTTTCAAAACCCCTAAGTACAGCTGACAGATTGGAACATTTGTACACCAGATTTGAAGTGGTGCTCTTGGTTGGGGAAAATGGGGGGGGGACCCCAAACATATGTCAACCTTTCAAAAGTACTTTTCTTCATCTACCCATTCTGAAAGATCATTAATGTACAATTTTGAATTCACAGAAGTATTTTTGTTTGCACATTTACAAATATGATTCTTTAAAAAGTGATCTCTTAATTGCTGCTATTTTTATCATGCATGTCACACACTGTTGATTTAGGGGATGGCAATGTGTAGAGATTTTAGCTCCTGTGAGTGTTTCTGTGGGTGTCTGTGTTTATATCTTTGTGCTTTTGTTGGTGTCTCTATGAGTGTGTATGTATTTTCGTTTTCTGTGGGTCTCTCTGTGAGGGTGTGTGTGTGTTTCTTTGTGCATTTTCTGTGGGTGTCTCTGTGAGTGTGTGTATGTCTTTGTGCATTCTATGTGGATGTCTCTATGAGGGTGTGTGCGTATGTCTTTGTGCATTTTCTGTGTGTGTCTCTGTGAGTGTGTGTGTATGTATGTATGTATTTGTGCATTTTCTGTGGATGCCTCTGTGAGGGTGGGTGTGTGTCTTTGTGTGGTTTCTGTGGATGTCTCTGTGAGGGTGTGTGTGTATGTCTTTGTGTGTTTTCTGTGGATGTCTCTGTGAGGGTGTGTGTGTATGTATGTTTATGTGTATTTTCTGTGGATGCCTCTGTGAGGGTGGGTGTGTATATCTTTGTGTGTTTTCTGTGTGTGTATGTATGCCTGTGTCTTTTCTGTGGGTGCCTCTGTGATTGTGTGTGCATATGTCTGTGTATTTTCTGTGGGTTTCTCTTTGAGGGTGTGTGCATATGTCTGTGTATTTTCTGTGGGTATCTCTGTGAGGGTGTGTGCATATGTCTGTGTGTTTTCTGTGGGTGTCTCTGTCAGGGTGTGTGTGTGTGTATATGTATGTGCATTTTATGTGGATGTCTCTGTGAGGGTGTGTGTGTGTATGTCTTTGTGTGTTTTCTGTGGGTGTCTCTCTGTGTGTATGTCTTTGTGTGTTTTTTGTGGGTCTCTCTCTCTGTGTCTATGTATGTCTTTGTGTGTTTTCTTAGGCTGTTTTCTTGGGTGTATGTGAAAGTGTGTATTTGAGTTTGTGTATGTGTCCATTGTCTGGTCCTTTTGACCTTACTACTGATTATTCACATCTTTCTACAGACTTTGAGACTAATGAGACCTTTCCAGAAGTCACCAATCCACCTTTAAATTTTTGTTTCTGCAGTTTAGGTTCTTTCCTTTCAGCCACTGCATGCTGTTGTCATTATATAGTTGTCATCTTCCTTGATAAAAAGATAATCAGCACTGCATATGTTGTCTTGTAAATCTGCATTTTTGACAAAACTGTAATATACCTAATTACTTGTTAGATCAATGTAAACAAGTGTTGAGTGTCTTTATGGGTGTCTGTGTCTGAGTGAGTTTGTGCGTTTCTTTGCATGTCTGCTAGAGTGTCTATATGTGAATCTTTATATGTGAGTTTGTGTTTCAGTGTATGAGTGTGTCTGTGTGTTTCTGTGTTTGTGTGTTACTACCTTTACAATAATTTCAATTTTGACTACACTTAAGAATAAAGTGCATATACGTTTTAGTCACTTGGTCAAACATTGCACATGTCAAGAGGGGGAGCCCTGATCAATGGTTAAGTAAGGGGCCCAAAAATTTCTAGAGGCGGCCCTGTGTATATGTATATATAGATATGTATAGAAATATGCATTTACAATAAAAAATAAATTGCTCTGTATGTGAAGAACGTTGGAATGTGATATTTTCATAACTTCTATTTTTTTAATTTGCACTCTTCATTGAGTTCTAGGAGTAGAAGAGATTAATACGGTCGCAATAATTTGTCAGCACATGTCGGGTTTTGCTCATGCGTAAACTTTTTACATTCAACTTATAATATGAGCACCACCCAACGCATGCAAAAAGCCTCCGTCTAGCGTAGTTTACACTCGTAATCTAGTCCATAATGACTTAAACTACAGCTATGTTGGTGGCACAAATTGGTTTCAACCCTACTTCATGTGTTACTTGCACAAATAACTTAAATCATTGCTATTTTCTTACTGGCAAAAATTAGTTAAACCACTGTTATATGTTCTATTGGCACAAATGGATTAAAACAAAAATAAAAATAAAGTGATCACAAACAATGAAACAGTCACAATGAAAATAAAATAAAACATACAAACAGTCACCGAGATTACAAGTTGTGCGCTACACCCGGTGCGTAAATAACGCTAAAAATTTAGAGCTGCCGCACTTTCCATAGCGCTGCCTTTTCAAGTAACTGAAAAACCTTCTTTTGTTGTGCGTTAAGCTCCATACCGCACAAAAGCCAAGAAAAAAACTAACACCTGCGATTGCGGAATGGCGATCGCTATAACACAACCCCATTGATGTCTATGGGGAAAAGAAAGTTATGTAAAAACCTAACACACTAACATAAACCCCTAGTCTAAATACCCCTAATCACGGGCCTCCAACACTAAATAAAGCTATTAACGCTTAAACCACCTGCATCGCTAACAACTTAAAAAAGTTATTAACTCCTAATCCGCCGCACCCCGACATTGCAAATACTAAACTAAACCTATTAGCCCCTAATCTGCCGCTGATTTGAACAGCCAATAGGATTTAAGCAGCTCACATCCTATTGGCTGATTTGAATATTTCAGCCAATAGGAATGCAAGGTACCCCAAATATAAAAGTGGTGCCTTGCATTCAATCTTCAGTGTGCGGCGGAGATCACATGAAGAGGAGGTTCTGCGCTGGATATCATTGTCGCCGCCGGTCCTGCTCAGCTCTGCGCCGCCACAGCTCCGCACCACCGGGATGAAGATAAAAGATTCCCCCCCCCGCAATGGATGAAGATGTCACCGTCTGGATGAAGACTTGACGCCTCCTGGATGAAGATGGATGTCCGGACTTCAGGAACCATGATTACATTTTTTTTAAAAAAAAACATTTTGGGGTGTTTTTTTTTTTTTTTAATGGCCACAAAAGAGCTGAATGCCCATTAGAGGCAATAGGTAGCTTAGAGTTTTTTTTAGACTTAGGTTTATTTATTTTGGGGGTTGGTTGGGTGGGGGGTTTTACTGTTAGGAGGTACTTTGTATTTTTTTAGGTAAAAGAGCTTTTTATCTTAGGCAATGCCCTACAAAAGGCCCTTTTAAGGGCTATTGGTAGTTTATTGATATAAAATAGTTCAATGCTGTAACAAACAACAGAAATATAATTCAGCCAAGTTAGTACTTTTGTAGTATAGATGCTGCTGTAGCTGTAAGACAATAGCCCAAATCAGAAAACCTCTGGTAAAAACTGGAACTCTTCCAGACTTGAAACATTTATTAAAATATATAAAAACAATATCATCTGAAAAAATGTTGTTCAGAACAAACAACTGATAATAACCCCTGTCTCCAACTTAGAAGTCCAAACTCCAGTTTAACAGTCACTTTGTAAGCCCAGCTCTGTAGATCTAATATACACAATCCTTCCCAATAACCTGCAGCAGATTTTCTTTCCTACCTTGCTTCAGTGCATGGTGATTTTTATTCACAATTGTTTGGAAAGATAGGATATATATTTTCTTTATTTGTTGCTAGAAAAGGGGTGAGTCATTAACTTGTGTGCTTAGTTTGTGTAAAATACATATGGTAGTTTGGGATGGAGCTTAGAGTGAGCTTTGCTTTTAACTAATGACTGAAGTTTCTGTTTATCAAAGCCTAGTAATGCCTGTGATCATATGTGAATCACATATATCTAGGGTTACCACCTCGGCCATGTTTTCCTGGACATTTATGAGTTACAAATGCGGCAGGGTGTTCAGAGGGGAAAATTAATTGTACCCCTGGACAGCAAACAAATAGCACTATTCATGTTGCTCCCTGAATACCCTCAAAAGTGTCCAGGAAAACATGTCTGAAGTGGTAACCCTACATATATCCTTACTGTCTTTGTAAGTACTGCTTGTTTTGTGAGGAAAAATGTTTTCCTTTGTTAATTACTTCTGAATCTTCTCTTCTCTATTATGAAAATATTGGATTTATTAATATGCACATTTTTTCTCCAATTTACCCTATGTGAACCCTATTTCAAATAATTATACAACAAATCAGTCCCACTTTGGTTAAATATCATACAATATGGTACATAAACAAATTATATATATATATATATATATATATATATATATATATATATATATATATATATATATATATATATATATATATATATATATATATAAATATATAGTAGGTAAGAGAAATAAACTTCCCTTATGCTGTGTCTGTATAAACGCAGCCTGCCCCGGTGTCTCCAGTGCCGTACATAGTGAAAATTTCTCAAGTATGGTGGAACAGTTTTCTCCAGATTCTGGGATTTTCCTTGTCAGGAAAAGGCCTTACTCAGTGGAACTGCATGGGGCAAGGTGGTGACAATTTATTTTCGCTGGAAAACCTGCCTCCGTCACAATGGTTCACATAATGCTAGTAGAAAAAATAATCTCTGCACGCATTGAGCTCCTTGTAATGAGAAGAGCCCTCTTAATAGACAATGGAGATAAACTGTTGTCTGTAGACATGCAACCCTACTATAAGGCACTATAAGCTATGCAACTTTGGTTAGCTCCTTGCAGCCGGAGAATTCAGAATGCATTGCTTTGCTAGTTCATATGGTTTCTTTTAAAAGTCATAGCGGTTAAGACTTAAAACCTATGTTATTTATGTCCAAAAAAGGTCATAAACCTGCTGATGGAGTTAGCAGCCATTAGGAACTGTCATTATTTAATGACTCACTAAAGCAAGAATACTATAACAGTAGAGATATAAGAATGATACATTTACAAAAATAAAACTGCTATGATATTTCTCCTGTCAATAGTTATTTTTATAGTGGCTTTTTCATATGCTCTATTATTTATTTGATATGCATAATAAATGTTAAAATATAAAGCAGATTAAGAGTTTTTGCACTGGCCTTGAAAACTTCTAGGCTACTAAACACCTGTGATACAACACATTTAAATTCCTGTAACAATGCAATAATATTCTAAGTTTCCATGATTTAATTAAACAAAATTGCTTTTTTAAAACATAAGAAAACATGAAAATTTGTAGTACTTACCAAACTGATGTTTTTTGTGTGTGTGTTGGCAGCACAGGGTTGTTTAGTAATCATGTTATATTTGAACTCCTCCTTTTACACATTTTTAACCAATAAACTTCATTAACCAAAGTTCAGAGACAACAGAATGTTCAGAATGTTGCTAAATGTTATTAGGCAACAACTGCAAACATCCAAGAATAGCTAATATGTTAAAAGTCAAACTTACAGCTGTTTGAATCTACAGAAGATACAATTAAACATATGCTTGTAACATAGACATATTTTACATGAACTAGACAATATGTATTAATTGTAAATATTTCACATTGTAATATTCTTCACATAGGGGGATATGCTCTATGTATTTTTAAACAGATATCCCTATATGCATCTGTAAATATATCTATATACAGTATGTATATATATAAATATATATATATATATATATACATACATAATCAGGTTAGCGCACTTGAGAAAAATGCGATCAGGTTTACGTGCGAGTAGAGTGTTAGGTTTTTTTCCACTTTTCCTGCTCTATTGAAGTCTATGGGGGAATACATTAACACTGTTGCAATATTCACATTTCTGTATATATATATATATATATATATATATATATATATATATATATATATATATATATATACACACAGTATCTCACAAAAGTGAATACACCCCTCACATTTTCGTAAATATTTTATTGTATCTTTTCATATGACAACACTGAAGAAATGTCACTTTGCTACAATGTAAAATAGTGAATGTACAGCCTGTATAACAGTGTAAATTTGCTGCCCCCTCAAAATAACTCAACACACAGCCATTAATGTCTAAACCATTGGCAACAAAAGTGAGTACACCCCTTAGTGGAAATCTCCAAATTGGGCCCAAAGTGTCAATATTTTGTGTGGCCACAGTTCATTTGCAGCACTGCCTTAACCCTCTTGGGCATGGAGTTCACCAGAGCTTCACAGGTTTTCACTGGAGTCCTATTCCACTCCTCCATGATGACATCATGTAGCGCTTCCCCACCTACCATTTGAGGATGCTCCACAGATGCTCAATAGTTTTTAGGTCTGGAGACATGCTTGGCCAGTCCATCACCTTTACCCTCAGCTTCTTTAGCAAGGCAGTGGTCGTCTTGGAGGTGTGTTTGGGCTTGTTATCATGTTGGAATACTGCCCTGTGGCCCAGTCTCTGAAGGGAGGGGATCATGATCTGCTTCAGTATGTCACAGTACATGTTGGCATTCATGGTTCTCTCAATGAACTGTAGCTCCCCGGTGCCGGCAGCACTCATGCAGGCCCAGACCATGACACTCCCACCACCATGCTTGACTGTAGGCAAGACACACTTGTCTTTGTACTCCTCACCGGGTTGCTGCCACACACGCTTGACACCATCTGAACCAAATAAGTTTATCTTGGTCTCATCAGACCACAGGACATGGTTCCAGTAATCCATGTCCTTAGTCTGCTTGTCTTCAGCAAACTGTTTTCTTGTGCATCATCTTTAAGAGAGGCTTCCTTCTGGGATGACAGCCATGCAGACCAGTTTTATGCAGTGTGCGGCATATGATCTGAGCACTGACAGGCTGACCCCCCACCCCTTCGACCTCTGCAGCAATGCTGGCAGCACTCATACGTCTATTTCCCAAAGACAACCTCTGGATATAACACTGAGCACATGCACTCAACTTCTTTGGTCGACCATAGAGAGGCATGTTTTAAGTGGAACCTGTCCTGTGAAACCACTGTATAGTCTTGCCCACCATGCTGCAGCTCAGTTTCAGAGTCTTGGCAATCTTCTTATAGCCTAGGCCATCTTCATGTAGAGCAACAATTCTTTTTTTCAGATCCTCAGAGAGTTTTTTGCCATGAGGTGCCATTTTGAACTTCCAGTGACCAGTATGAGAGAGTGTGAGAGCGATAACACCAAATTTAACACACCTGCTCCCATTCACACCTAAGACCTTGTAACACTAACGAGTCACATGACACCGGGGAGGGAAAATGGCTAATTGGGCCCAATTTGGACATTACCACTTAGGGGTGTACTCACTTTTGTTGCCAACGGTTTAGACATTAATGGCTGTGTGTTGAGTTATTTTGAGGGGGCAGCACATTTATACTGTCATACAGGCTTTACACTCACTACTTTACATTGTAGCAAAGTGTCATTTCTTCAATGTTGTCACATGAAAAGATACAATAAAATATTTACAAAAATGTGAGGGGGTACTCACTTTTGTGATATATATATATATATATAAAGATCATTTTCTTCTATGTAAAGAACATTGCAATGTGAAATATTAATAACTTACTTCAGGTTTAGCACAGTTGGTCTACCTTGGTGTAGGGTCAGCGGGCAAGGGATAAGTGCTATTATTGAGCTTCATTGAAGTTTATGATGAGAAGTTAGTATAATGGTGATATTTAACATCCTGAAGTTAGCAGGTATCAGGTTTTCACTCTAACACTAACTTTTTAATTTCAACTTGTAATACGTGCACCAACCTGGCTATGTTAAAATTTTACAATAAGAGCAATTAGTGTGCAAACAACCCAAACTCATTTGTCTTGGATGACTTACAAGCCCTGCTCTGAAGCAAATGATTGCACAGCAGCAGGGGGTGGGTTTACACAAGCTAGAGCAATGTTACATTCCAGGAGCCAATGTTGTGCCAATGTTGTGTCGAAGGGAAGGGCAGGCACACATTTTTCGGGGAACCTTGTCTGCGCAAACGCTAAGAAATGGGGGCATACACAATTATAATTGTAATAAATATATATGTGATTGATGTTGACATTTTCAGGTAGAAAATACAGACGATCCAAAAAATTAACAGATTTATAACCAATAACTAATACATACTGTATGTTTGTTAATTTTAATGCATTAGGGAGAAAACCTTATGGATATAGAAAATGTGACCCAGTTCTCTGTTTTTCATCTTATTGGTTTCTCCGATCTCCCTACATGGAACTTACTTCTTTTACTGCTGTTTATTTTCTCCTTTTTAGTGTCTTTGGTTGGGAACTCTGTCATCATTTTGATAATCATTTTTGATTCAAGTCTGCACAATCCAATGTATTTATTTTTGCTGAATCTGTCATTTTTGGACATTTGTTCTATTAATGTTACAGCCCCACAAGTTATGGTTATATTTGGCTCAATGTATTACACAGTTTCCTTTGCAGACTGTATTTCGCAAGTATATTTTTACCTTGTCTTCACTGATGCAGAATTCTTTCTTCTCCCAGTCATGGCATATGACCGTTATGTGGCAATATGTAGTCCACTTCATTACTATAAAATCATGAAGAAGGAAGTATGTATTCTACTGGCAGTAGCACCATGGGCATTTGGATTTATCGATATGTTATCTTGTACTATACTAACATCTCAGTTGTCCTACTGCAACTCTCACATCATCAATAATTTTTTCTGTGATCTTACTGCCCTCATGAAATTATCCTGTAGTGACACTTCCATTATTGAGCTTGTTACGTTTGTTGAAGGGGTTGTCTTTGGTTTCACACCTTTTTTCATTACGCTGACCTCATATGCATATATTATTCTGAATGTGCTGAAGATTAACTCAGTTGATGGCAGAAGAAAAGCGTTTTCTACATGTTCGTCACACATCACTGTTGTCATTCTTTTCTATGGGACAATCATATGTATGTATATGAGACCATCTTCAGACTATTCACCTGCTCAAGATAAACTTTTTGCAGTTTTTTATACGACTACTGTTCCAATGTTAAACCCTCTAATATACACTTTAAGAAATCGTGATATAAAAAGGGCAATTTTAAAAGTATTGGTTAATAAACATAACCCTTCATTCAAAGATAGGTAAATGAATATACAGTAGATGGAACTATAATATAATTATACAATTATTTTTATGAAAAAGAATTTTAGTTAAAAGGAAATGAAACACAATAATTTATGTTTTAGTTAGAGCATGCAATTTTAAACAACTTTCAGGGCTAGACTAGAGTGTAGAACTATTTAAAGCTCCCATCTGCGTGTTAACTTCACTAGATGGAGGCTTGGGTTACGCTCATATTATGAGAGGAAAGTAAAAAGTTAGCGCAACAGTAAAAAAACAACATTCAAAAAGTGCAATTTTTATCAAGATCGTGCTCATAGACTTGTAGTGTGGAAACTTGGAAAAAAACACCCATACTTGTGCGCTATCCACCTGATTGTGTTTATTCAAGTGCAGTAAACATGACACGAATTAGGAATATTTAATTTTCCAATATTCTTCACATATAAGAATGTTCTTTTTATTCTTAAATAAATATTTCACTATATATCTGATTAGGTTTTGATACATATATATATATATATATATATATATATATATATATATATATATACATGTGTATGTATATATATATATATATATATATATATATATATATCAATATACATTTTTGCATAGAAAATTAGCACATCTAGGCAAGTACCCCGCTTACGATTCCCCAGTAAAACTCCATATACATTGTTACCAATGCACCAGAGGATTCTGGGTAAGATATGCAAATTAGACATGCACAATCTCAGGTTTTTTGCTTAAAATACTGTTTTAACACAGCAATCCCTTAACAGGATTATTGCAACAACACAAAAATCACTCACTAGATATTATATATATGTATATTTATGTATGTGTGTGTATATATATATATATATATATATATATATATATATATATATATATACTGTGTATATATATATATATATAAAGACATAAATAAATATAGATATATATATGAAGTAAAAATACTTATAACATATTCCCCTTGTCACATACTTTCCTGCGCCTCTCTCGTACAGGCCATTGGTATGGCCACTTCCTGCTGCTTTTTGTTTCTCGCGCCATTGGTGCTGCAATTACGTCACTGCAGTGCACCTGCACTATTTCAGGCACATAATTAACTCATCTTTGTGCGCATCGTTGTGTCACGCTGTGTGCATCTGTGTGTCATTCTTGGCACAAATCTGCTCCTATTTGAAGCAGCCTCATTGTTTCCTCCCTTCCCAAGTATAGGTTTAATCTGTCTTACCAAGGGTGCTCCTTTTCATTGTTAATGCTATTTGACTACTTGTTGCTGAATACTGCTTGCCATGTGACTTACTTTTTTGCCTTGTCGTTTGGTACCCTGAAAGTTTGGACTCTCTACCTGTTGCCAAATACTGCTTGCCTTGTGACCAACTCTTTTGCCTTTCCCATTGCTACCATGGAAGCTTGGACTGTTTACCTGTTGCTAAATCCTGCTTTGCTTTATGACCTACTCATTTGTCTTGCCCATCGGTACCTTGAATAATTGGACTGCTTTGTGACCTACCCTTTTGGCTTGTCCTCAGGTATTCAGGAAATTTAATTTTATCTTGTCTATGTGGCTATCCTTGCACTACCACATCATTTTAATCCTATTAACTTTAGTCCCAGGATTTTTCTTTATCTTTTCACTTGACACCAGAATATGAAGACTGCTAGAAAAGTTTGGTCTGATAGAGAAATATCCCCCGGACATAACACCCCTATGTGAAGAACATTGGAATTTATAATATATACACTAAAAACGCAGTTAAACACTTTATTTAATATGAAAATTGCATAAATATGATTTTTTTTATGTTTTTAGCTAGTTGAATGCAAACACACACTTTTTTAATTTATATATATATATATATACTGTATGTGTGTGTGTGTGTGTGTGTACAAATGTATTTATGTGTTTAAAAAAAACACACACATATAATTAAATAAATACATATGTACACACACACATGAGTATGTATGTATCTCTGTATTAAAGAACTTTGCATGTCTTTTTTTTCTTACATCTGAGACTTCATATCTTTGCGCCCTTATAACTTTTCAATGCAATGTTTTTTATATTTTTAATAATACAGTGTTAATATGAGTGTTATTGTAATGTAGTAAAACTTGTTGATGTGTTTTGTGCATTTTTTTAATCTAGCGTAACATTTAACCAGAGCTCTGAAGTCAGGCTAAAGTGTTTACTTTCAATTCAGAATAATTGCACTATTTCTGTTGCACGCAGAAAGCCGATAAATACCCCTTATGGTTATACAGTTAGCACGTCACTCGTAATCTAGCCCCAAATTTGCAGCTTTTCACTACTGCGAGCTAACTAAACACATCTGCATCAGCAGCTAGCTCTTAGTATTGCATTGCTGTTCCTGAGTCTACCAATGTATGCTTTTCAACTAAGGATTTCAAGAGAATGAAGCACATTTGATAATAGAAGTCAATTAGTTTAAGATTCATATGCTTTATCTGAATCATGAAGGAAAAAAATGTTTTTTTTATAAGCCTTTAACACCTTAATGACAACTGACGTACCAGGTACGTCATGCAAAAACTAACTGTTAATGACAATAGACGTACCTGGTACGTCAGTTGTCTAACAGAGTGCTGGAAGTGATCACAATCGCTTCCAGCAGCTCTGAGGGTATTGCAGTGATGCCTCCTGCAATACCCCACTCTGTGGCCCTCTCTGCCCTCTCTGTAGCGATGGTGCCGATGGTGCCGATGTCCGGGTGGGAGGAGGGAGCGTGTGCGCGCGTGCACGATACACGCGCACGTGCACGATGCGCACGCACGTGCACCGGGGGTGTGCACGTGACGCGCGTGCACGTGCGCGCATTAGCCACACTGACACCAATGAAGGAAGGAAGGGGAAAAAAAAGTAATTTTTTTTTTACATATAAAAGGATCTGGAAGGGGGAGGGGGTGGGGGGCTGCTACACTACAGAAATAATTAAAAATAAAAATAAAAGTTATAAATAAAATTAAAATACTTTAGTTTGTGGGGCCAAACTGGGTACTGGCAGACAGCTGCCAGTACCCAAGATGGCAGTAATTAGGTAGGGGAGAGGGTTAGAGAGCTGGAGGGGGGGGGGATCAGGGAGGTTGGTACTAAGGCAGGGGTCCATCACAACAAAAAAGTTTTTTTTTTAATTGCTCGCATTTGGCGGTGAAATGGTGGCATAAAATATACCAAAATGGGCATAGATCAATACTTGGGGTTGTCTACTACACTACACTAAAGCTAAAATTAACCCTACAAGCTCCCTAATTAACCCCTTCACTCCTGGGCATAAAACACGTGTGGTGCGCAGCAGCATTTAGCGGCCTTCTAATTACCAAAAAGTAACTACAAAGCCATATAAGTCTGTTATTTCTGAAAAAGGGGATCCCAGAGAAGAATTTACAACCATTTGTGCCATAATTGCAGAAGCTGTTTGTAAATAATTTCAGTGGGAAACCTAAAGTTTGTGACAAAATTTGTGAAAAAGTGAACTTTTTGGTTTTTTTTATCGCATTTGGCGGTGAAATGGTGGCATGAAATATACCAAAATGGGCCTAGATCAATACTTTGGGATGTCTTCTAAAACAAAATATATACATGTCAAGGGATATTCAGGTATTCCTGACAGATATCAGGGTTCCAAAGTAACTAGCGCTAATTTTGAAAAAAAGTTGTTTGGAAATAGCAAAGTGCTACTTGTATTTATTGCCCCATAAATTGCAAAAAAAAGCAAAGAACGTGTAAACATTGGGTATTTCTAAACTCAGGACAAAATTTATAGATTATTTAGCATGGGTGTTTTTTGGTGATTGTAGATTTGTAACAGATTTTGGGGGTTAAAGTTAGAAAAAGTGTGTTTTTTTCCATTTTTTCCTCATATTTTATAATTTTTTTTAGTAAATTATAAGATATGATAAAAATAATGATATCTTTAGAAACTCCATTTAATGGCGAGAAAAACGGTATATAATATGTGTGGGTACAGTAAACGAGTAAGAGGAAAATTACAGCTAAACGCAAACACTGCAGAAATGTAAAAATAGCCATTGTCATTAAGGGTAAGAAAATTGTAAAATGTTCCGGTCATTAAGGGGTTAATAAATATTATCCTTGTAAACCCAAAATCATAAAATTTCTTTAACAATTCATACCTACATGGCCTGCAGTTAACTAATTGTAAACTTAGTTTTGTTCTTCTGAATATTGTACTTGATACATATATGTACATTTTCCAGTATCTCGCTAAGGATAATTTGACTATTCTTGATTTTTTTACATAGAATATTACAGTATTCTTTATGATTAATTTTATTTTAAGTTAAAATATTAACAGGATATGTTACTTAAATAATTAATCACTTTCAACGGGATGCAGTATATCTGTAAAAAAGCTGATCAGAAAATCTGTATCTCAGGCATCTAAGCAGCTACAGATCCCGAAGACCCACCGTTGGAAAGGTAATCGCCTACGCCTAACCTTTCCAACAGTGTAAGTCTTGGAGATCTAAAAAAACAAAAAAAAAATTAAAAGTGCTTAGCACTCAAAGAGTTAAAATTATCTAAATCTTAAATGTTTAATTTTGCATTTAGTGCCCCTTTATAAAAAGCATATAACAAACAATTAAAGATAAAAAAATAATAATATATCATGGGATCATTATATTAGTCTAAATTTTTTACTCATCTAAGTAGACACTTTTGCAGATATAAACGCTGAACAACACTTATGACATTCTTTCTACAATTTAAATAAAATACTGTTCAGAAAGTTCTTCCCAACACTGTTGCAGAAGTTCCCATAATCTTGCTGCACTTGTAGGTTGCTGTGGTTTCACCCTTCTGTCCAATTTATACAAAACCAGCTCAATAGTGTTTAGGTATGGAGACCATGCTATGATTGAAAGCCTACTGTCTTGTTTTTGTCTTCTACGGTAGTCATGGTCTAAGATCTTATTGCAAAGTCAAAACATAACAAATTTCAATTTGCTACAAATCTTTATTAACCCTTTGAGTGCTAATGACGGCTCTGAGCCGTCACAGAGTTTCTTACTCTGGTGCTAATGACGGCTCAGAGCCCTCATGAGCACTCTCTCACCTTGAGGGAGATCTGGGGCTCCTACCCGCTCCTACCCCGGCGATCGTGCCTGTAGAGTGACAGGCATCACCGGGGCTTCACATGATGCGTGGTGACGTCACGCACAATGACGTGGTGATGTCGCCGCACAACTTTATTTATACTTAACAATGTTAGGTATAGGAGGAGGGGGCATGCTGCTTAGAAACCTGTATCTCAGCTCAGCTACAGACCCCCAAGACCCACTGTTAGAAAGGTAATCGCCTAACCTTTCCAACAGTGTAAGTCTTGGGGGTCTGTAAAATAAAAAAATCCTTAGAAAATATTAGCACCCAGGTGTGAAAGTGCTTAGCACTCAAAGGGTTAAAATAATGATCAGTTTTAATTAAACAAGTTTGTCAGAACTGATATTCTTGTATGCACTTTCAAAACTCTTAGGCCTAGATTTAGAGTTTGGCGGTAGCCGTGAAAACCAGCGTTAGAGGCTCCTAACGCTGGTTTTAGGCTACCGTCGGTATTTGGAGTCAGTCAGGAAAGGGTCTAACGCTCACTTTTCAGCCGCGACTTTTCCATACCGCAGATCCCCTTACGTCAATTGCGTATCCTATCTTTTCAATGGGATCTTTCTAACTCCGGTATTTAGAGTTGTGTCTGAAGTGAGCGTTAGAAATCTAACGACAAAACTCCAGCCGCAGAAAAAAGTCAGTAGTTAAGAGCTTTCTGGGCTAACGCCGGTTCATAAAGCTCTTAACTACTGTGCTCTAAAGTACACTAACACCCATAAACTACCTATGTACCCCTAAACCGAGGTCCCCCCACATCGCCGCCACTCAATTAAAAATTTTTAACCCCTAATCTGCCGACCGCCACCTACGTTATCCTTATGTACCCCTAATCTGCTGCCCCTAACACCGCCGACCCCTATATTATATTTATTAACCCCTAACCTGCCCCCCACAACGTCGCCGCCAGCTACCTACAATAATTAACCTCTAATCTGCCGACCGCCACCTATGTTATACTTATGTACCCCTAATCTGCTGCCCCTAACACCACACATGGATTTCCATTGCATGTAAGTGAAACTACTACATCCCACCCCTTCCCTTAAGGTCTCATTGTTTAATTCATGTTTAGGTCATTTTTGGAATATCATTCTGGAGAAGAATGGAAATGGATGTTTCTACCTTATGTTCACACCTTCTGTAAATACATAATTATATATATATATATATATATATATATATATATATCCATGTGTCAATTTATATTGGATGTGAGAAACATTGATTTACATTTTATAAGTGAATATTACTATATGTACAGTATCCTACAAAAGTGAGTACACCGCTCACATTTTTGTAAATGTTTTATTATATTTTTTCATGTGACAATTGTACAGCCTGTATAACAGTGTAAATTTGCTGTTCCCTCAAAATAACTCAACACACAGCCATTAATGTCTAAACCGTTGGCAACAAAAGTGAGTACACCCCTAAGTGGAAATGTCCAAATTGGGCCAAAAGTGTCAATATATTTTGTATGGCCACCATTATTTTCCAGCACTGCCTTAACCCTCTTGGGCATGGAGTTCAGCAGAGCTTTACAGGTTGCCACTGGAGTTCTCTTCCACTCCTCCATCATGGAGATGGTGGTTGCTAAAGACCTTGCATTCCCCCAACATCTGTTTGAGGATGCCCCACAGTTGTTTAACACACCTGCTTCCCATTCACACCTGAGACCTTGTAACACTATCGAGTCACATGACACCAGGGAGGGAAAATGGCTAATTGGGCCCAATTTGGACATTTCAACTTAGGGGTGTACTCACTTTTGTTGCCAACGGTTTAGACATTAATGGCTGTGTGTTGAGTTATTTTGAGGGGACAGCAAATGTACACTTTTATACAGGCTGTACACTCACTACTTTATATTGTAGCAAAGTGTAATTTCTTCAGTGTTATCACATGAAAAGTTATAATAAAATATTTACAAAAATACTGTATATATTGTGTAAAAAGGAAGAAGGTTTGAAGAGGCGCTGTATTTTAATACTTAAAATAGTGTGATTGAATGCAGCCATCTTAAAAATATGTGTCTAATACTGCCCTAATCAGTAAAACCACAAGTGAATCAAAGATATTGAACAAGAGTTTGAGAGCCACATACAGTTATAAGTTCCTTACAAAATACACACACACAATAGTATAATATTGCAAAAATAACAGCTTATTAGGCATATCTAAAAAGTCCAGATTTACAATGATATTCTAAAACTCTATACAGCAAAGTGTTTAATAAATGTTAGATGGTGTTTTCCAATAGTTGTATCGGTGCCCCAGAGGGTATCTACTTAGATTCTCTTACCCCAATCCTATGAGGCAAGTTCCGCACAGTGCAAGGAGAGCTCAGAGGAGCACCCGGTTCACTACACTTGCTTCTTGGAATATGGAAATCTTTCAGCTCTGTGTCCTGCAGACATACAAAGAAAAATAGAAGCAGAGAGATCCATAAATAGTGCAACACTGTATATTTATATATATAAGCGAGGTATAAAAGTCGTTACGCATACATTTAAAAACCTCAAACTAATACGAAATATTGGATAGCATAAAAGTCTTAAAACGTAGTATTACGATGCTCCTCCACTCTGCTGTGGCCATTGCCATGGACGCAGGCAGTCCTCCTGTTGTTAGGGATGCGGCAGTGTAACTGCAGCACGTTGATTACATCATCACCGCCCACCCTGTCTTCCTTATGTAAGTGCCACAGTCTCTCTCACCTGTGCCCAAGTATAGGTGTTACTTTGTGTTCTCCTGGGTGCTGTATTTCTGAACTACTGGATTCCTATACTGATACTGAACTCTGCTTGCTTGACTACTCTGCTTGCCTTAACCCCTAAACTACTGGATTGCTATACTGATATTGAACTCTGCTTGCTTGACTGCTCTGCTTGCCTTAATCCCTGAACTACTGGATTGCTATACTGATACTGAACTCTGCTTGTTTGACTACTCTGCTTGCTTAACCCCTGAACTACTGGATTGCTACTTTGTTGCTGAACTCTACCAGTCTGACCATTCTATTGGTTTACCCCTGAACTGCTATACTGCTGGAAATCCTTTTGTTGCTGACTCCTGCCTGTTCCCGGTCCTAATATTGGTTTACCCCTGAACTGTTATACTGCTGGATATCCTTTTGTTGCTGACTCCTGCCTGTTCCCGGTCCTTCTATTGGTTTACCCCTAAACTGCCAAACTTCTGGATTACCTTCCTGTTGCAGCTGAGTACTGCCCTGCCTGCTGTGAGTACTGCTTACCTCATTTTACAAACTCTATCTCTGCTCTGGAATATTTCCTATCATTCCATTTGATGCCGGGATAAGACTACTTGCCAAGTTTGGTCTGATAGTGGAAAATCCCACGAGCATTACAAGTACAGTTCGTATATCAATGGACACTCTCCGTGTGCGTGTATCACACCATATCCTACACGACCTGTCAGTTTAAGCGGATGTAACATCCTATGGGGTCAATTTATTAAGCTCTTTATGGCACTTCAGGCTCGCCAGAAACAGCAGTTATGAAGCAGCGGACGTAAGACCGCTGCTCCTTAACTGGTCCACCTGCACTGAGGCCGCGGACATCAATCCGGACATCAATCCGCCCGATCCTATATGATAAGGCTGCTTGACACCCCTGCTTGATTGGCTGTGAATCTGCAGGGGGCGGCATTACACAAGCAGTTCACAAGAACTGCTTGTGCTATGTTCAATGCCGACAACGTATGCTGTCAATACACTGTCGGCATTCATTGATGTCTGTCGAACATGATCCGCTGAGCGGATCATGTCGGACAGACCGATGATAAATCGGCCCCTATAAATGTTAGCTATTCCTAATGCATTTCAAAGGGTTAAAGATTAGTTTCTTCTTCCTCAGAGGATAAACGTTTGTGAACTTTGAATTAATTTTTAAAAAACTATGAGGCTGTGGCACACCTCCATTTGCACAATGCTTCATGATTTATGAAACACTACCCCCTATCTTATACCCAATAATATACAGCTACATTAGAACAAAATTCTTAATACTTAAAACTTTAGGTTAGGGGTAATTCAAGCATTTGCATTAATTAATAAACAGATCATACTCTAAAATGTTTCAGATTAGCAATACTAGCACAGCATAATAACTTTCTCCAACATAGGTGTGTCCGGTCCACGGCGTCATCCTTACTTGTGGGATATTCTCTTCCCCAACAGGAAATGGCAAAGAGCCCAGCAAAGCTGGTCACATGATCCCTCCTAGGCTCCGCCTACCCCAGTCATTCTCTTTGCCGTTGTACAGGCAACATCTCCACGGAGATGGCTTAGAGTTTTTTAGTGTTTAACTGTAGTTTTTATTATTCAATCAAGAGTTTGTTATTTTAAAATAGTGCTGGTATGTACTATTTACTCTGAAACAGAAAAGAGATGAAGATTTCTGTTTGTATGAGGAAAATGATTTTAGCAACCGTTACTAAAATCCATGGCTGTTCCACACAGGACTGTTGAGAGGAATTAACTTCAGTTGGGGGAACAGTGAGCAGTCTTTTGCTGCTTGAGGTATGACACATTCTAACAAGACGATGTAATGCTGGAAGCTGTCATTTTCCCTATGGGATCCGGTAAGCCATTTTTATTCAGACAGTAAATAAGGGCTTCACAAGGGCTTATTAAGACTGTGGACATTTTCTGGGCTAAATCGATTCATATATTACACATATTTAGCCTTGAGGAATCATTTAATCTGGGTATTTTTGTTAAATAATATCGGCAGGCACTGTTTTAGACACCTTATTCTCTAGGGGCTTTCCCTAATCATAGGCAGAGCCTCATTTTCGCGCCGGTATTGCGCACTTGTTTTTGAGAAGCATGACATGCAGTCGCATGTGTGAGGAGCTCTGATACATAGAAAAGACTTTCTGAAGGCGTCATTTGGTATCGTATTCCCCTTTGGGCTTGGTTGGGTCTCAGCAAAGCAGATACCAGGGACTGTAAAGGGGTTAAAGTTAAAAACGGCTCCGGTTCCGTTATTTTAAGGGTTAAAGCTTCCAAATTTGGTGTGCAATACTTTTAAGGCTTTAAGACACTGTGGTGAAAATTTGGTGAATTTTGAACAATTCCTTCATACTTTTTCGCAATTGCAGTAATAAAGTGTGTTCAGTTTAAAATTTAAAGTGACAGTAACGGTTTTATTTTAAAACGTTTTTTGTACTTTGTTATCAAGTTTATGCCTGTTTAACATGTCTGAACTACCAGATAGACTGTGTTCTGAATGTGGGGAAGCCAAGGTTCCTTCTCATTTAAATAAATGTGATTTATGTGACACTGAAAATGATGCCCAAGATGATTCCTCAAGTGAGGGGAGTAAGCATGGTACTGCATCATTCCCTCCTTCGTCTACACGAGTCTTGCCCACTCAGGAGGCCCCTAGTACATCTAGCGCGCCAATACTCCTTACTATGCAACAATTAACGGCTGTCATGGATAATTCTATCAAAAACATTTTAGCCAAAATGCCCACTTATCAGCGTAAGCGCGACTGCTCTGTTTTAGATACTGAAGAGCATGAGGACGCTGATGATAATGGTTCTGAAATGCCCCTACACCAGTCTGAGGGGGCCAGGGAGGTTTTGTCTGAGGGAGAAATTTCAGATTCAGGGAAAATTTCTCAACAAGCTGAACCCGATGTGATTACATTTAAATTTAAGTTGGAACATCTCCGCGCTCTGCTTAAGGAGGTATTATCCACTCTGGATGATTGTGAGAATTTGATCATCCCAGAGAAACTATGTAAAATGGACAAGTTCTTAGAGGTCCCGGGGCTCCCAGAAGCTTTTCCTATACCCAAGCGGGTGGCGGACATTAAATAAAGAATGGGAAAGGCCCGGTATACCTTTCGTCCCTCCCCCCATATTTAAAAAATTGTTTCCTATGGTCGACCCTAGAAAGGACTTATGGCAGACTGTCCCCAAGGTCGAGGGAGCGGTTTCTACTTTAAACAAACGCACCACTATACCCATAGAAGATAGTTGTGCTTTCAAAGATCCTATGGATAAAAAATTAGAAGGTTTGCTTAAAAAGATGTTTGTTCAGCAAGGTTACCTTCTACAACCAATTTCATGCGTTGTCCCTGTCACTACAGCCGCGTGTTTCTGGTTCGATGAGCTAGTAAAGGCGATCGATAGTGATTCTCCTCCTTATGAGGAGATTATGGACAGAATCCGTGCTCTCAAATTGGCTAATTCTTTCACCCTAGACGCCACTTTGCAATTGGCTAGGTTAGCGGCGAAGAATTCTGGGTTTGCTATTGTGGCGCGTAGAGCGCTTTGGTTGAAATCTTGGTCAGCGGATGCGTCTTCCAAGAACAAACTCCTTAACATTCCTTTCAAGGGGAAAACGCTGTTTGGCCCTGACTTGAAAGAGATTATCTCTGATATCACTGGGGGTAAGGGCCACGCCCTTCCTCAGGATAGGTCTTTCAAGGCCAAAAATAAACCTAATTTTCGTCCCTTTCGTAGAAACGGACCAGCCCCAAGTGCTACGTCCTCTAAGCAAGAGGGTAATACTTCTCAAGCCAAGCCAGCCTGGAGACCAATGCAAGGCTGGAACAAGGGAAAGCAGGCCAAGAAACCTGCCACTGCTACCAAGACAGCATGAAATGTTGGCCCCCGATCCGGGACCGGATCTGGTGGGGGGCAGACTCTCTCTCTTCGCTCAGGCTTGGGCAAGAGATGTTCTGGATCCTTGGGCACTAGAAATAGTGTCCCAAGGTTATCTTCTGGAATTCAAGGGGCTTCCCCCAAGGGGGAGGTTCCACAGGTCTCAATTGTCTTCAGACCACATAAAGAGACAGGCATTCTTACATTGTGTAGAAGACCTGTTAAAAATGGGAGTGATTCATCCTGTTCCATTAGGAGAACAAGGGATGGGGTCCTACTCCAATCTGTTCATAGTTCCCAAAAAAGAGGGAACGTTCAGACCAATCTTAGATCTCAAGATCTTAAACAAGTTTCTCAAGGTTCCATCGTTCAAAATGGAAACCATTCGAACAATTCTTCCTTCCATCCAGGAAGGTCAATTCATGACCACGGTGGATTTAAAGGATGCGTATCTACATATTCCTATCCACAAGGAACATCATCGGTTCCTAAGGTTCGCATTCCTGGACAAGCATTACCAGTTCGTGGTGCTTCCTTTCGGATTAGCCACTGCTCCAAGGATTTTCACAAAGGTACTAGGGTCCCTTCTAGCGGTGCTAAGACCAAGGGGCATTGCAGTAGTACCTTACTTGGACGACATTCTGATTCAAGCGTCGTCCCTTCCTCAAGCAAAGGCTCACACGGACATAGTCCTGGCCTTTCTCAGATCTCACGGATGGAAAGTGAACGTGGAAAAGAGTTCTCTATCTCCGTCGACAAGGGTTCCCTTCTTGGGAACAATAATAGACTCCTTAGAAATGAGGATTTTTCTGACAGAGGCCAGAAAAACAAAACTTCTAAACTCTTGTCAAACACTTCATTCCGTTCCTCTTCCTTCCATAGCGCAGTGCATGGAAGTAATAGGTTTGATGGTAGCGGCAATGGACATAGTTCCTTTTGCGCGCATTCATCTAAGACCATTACAACTGTGCATGCTCAGTCAGTGGAATGGGGACTATACAGACTTGTCTCCGAAGATACAAGTAAATCAGAGGACCAGAGACTCACTCCGTTGGTGGCTGTCCCTGGACAACCTGTCACAAGGGATGACCTTCCGCAGACCAGAGTGGGTCATTGTCACGACCGACGCCAGTCTGATGGGCTGGGGCGCGGTCTGGGGATCCCTGAAAGCTCAGGGTCTTTGGTCTCGGGAAGAATCTCTTCTACCGATAAATATTCTGGAACTGAGAGCGATATTCAATGCTCTCAAGGCTTGGCCTCAGCTAGCAAAGGCCAAGTTCATACGGTTTCAATCAGACAACATGACGACTGTTGCGTACATCAACCATCAGGGGGGAACAAGGAGTTCCCTGGCGATGGAAGAAGTGACCAAAATCATTCAATGGGCGGAGACTCACTCCTGCCACCTGTCTGCAATCCACATCCCAGGAGTGGAAAATTGGGAAGCGGATTTTCTGAGTCGTCAGACATTACATCCGGGGGAGTGGGACCTCCATCCGGAAATCTTTGCCCAAATTACTCAACTGTGGGGCATTCCAGACATGGATCTGATGGCCTCTCGTCAGAACTTCAAGGTTCCTTGCTACGGGTCCAGATCCAGGGATCCCAAGGCGACTCTAGTAGATGCACTAGTAGCACCTTGGACCTTCAAACTAGCTTATGTATTCCCGCCGTTTCCTCTCATCCCCAGGCTGGTAGCCAGGATCAATCAGGAGAGGGCGTCGGTGATCTTGATAGCTCCTGCGTGGCCACGCAGGACTTGGTATGCAGATCTGGTGAATATGTCATCGGCTCCACCATGGAAGCTACCTTTGAGACGAGACCTTCTTGTTCAAGGTCCGTTCGAACATCCGAATCTGGTCTCACTCCAGCTGACTGCTTGGAGATTGAACGCTTGATCTTATCAAAACGAGGGTTCTCAGATTCTGTTATTGATACTCTTGTTCAGGCCAGAAAGCCTGTAACTAGAAAAATTTACCACAAAATATGGAAAAAATATATCTGTTGGTGTGAATCTAAAGGATTCCCTTGGGACAAGGTAAAGATTCCTAAGATTCTATCCTTTCTTCAAGAAGGATTGGAGAAAGGATTATCTGCAAGTTCCTTGAAGGGACAGATTTCTGCCTTGTCTGTGTTACTTCACAAAAAACTGGCAGCTGTGCCAGATGTTCAAGCCTTTGTTCAGGCTCTGGTTAGAATCAAGCCTGTTTACAAACCTTTGACTCCTCCTTGGAGTCTCAACTTGGTTCTTTCAGTTCTTCAGGGGGTTCCGTTTGAACCCTTACATTCCGTTGATATTAAGTTATTATCTTGGAAAGTTTTGTTTTTGGTTGCAATTTCTTCTGCTAGAAGAGTTTCAGAATTATCTGCTCTGCAGTGTTCTCCTCCTTATCTGGTGTTCCATGCAGATAAGGTGGTTTTACGTACTAAACCTGGTTTTCTTCCAAAAGTTGTTTCTAACAAAAACATTAACCAGGAGATAGTCGTGCCTTCTTTGTGTCCGAAACCAGTTTCGAAGAAGGAACGTTTGTTGCACAATTTGGATGTTGTTCGCGCTCTAAAATTCTATTTAGATGCTACAAAGGATTTTAGACAAACATCTTCCTTGTTTGTTGTTTATTCTGGTAAAAGGAGAGGTCAAAAAGCAACTTCTACCTCTCTCTCTTTTTGGATTAAAAGCATCATCAGATTGGCTTACGAGACTGCCGGACGGCAGCCTCCTGAAAGAATCACAGCTCATTCCACTAGGGCTGTGGCTTCCACATGGGCCTTCAAGAACGAGGCTTCTGTTGATCAGATATGTAGGGCAGCGACTTGGTCTTCACTGCACACTTTTACCAAATTTTACAAGTTTGATACTTTTGCTTCTTCTGAGGCTATTTTTGGGAGAAAGGTTTTGCAAGCCGTGGTGCCTTCCATTTAGGTGACCTGATTTGCTCCCTCCCTTCATCCGTGTCCTAAAGCTTTGGTATTGGTTCCCACAAGTAAGGATGACGCCGTGGACCGGACACACCTATGTTGGAGAAAACAGAATTTATGTTTACCTGATAAATTACTTTCTCCAACGGTGTGTCCGGTCCACGGCCCGCCCTGGTTTTTTAATCAGGTCTGATAATTTATTTTCTTTAACTACAGTCACCACGGTATCATATGGTTTCTCCTATGCAAATATTCCTCCTTAACGTCGGTCGAATGACTGGGGTAGGCGGAGCCTAGGAGGGATCATGTGACCAGCTTTGCTGGGCTCTTTGCCATTTCCTGTTGGGGAAGAGAATATCCCACAAGTAAGGATGACGCCGTGGACCGGACACACCGTTGGAGAAAGTAATTTATCAGGTAAACATAAATTCTGTTTTTAGGCTATGCAAGTTAAAACATGAAACCCAACATTTATCTTTTTCTTATTTTTCATGCTTAAAATAGATTTGATTTTAAACCACTTTCCAATTTACTTATTTTATCCAGTTTACTTCATGTTCTTGGTATTCTTTTTTGAAGGAGCAGCTATGCACTAATGAGAGATATCTGAAGACATCTGATGAACCAATAAAAAGAGGCATTTTTGTGCAGCCACCAATCAGCAGCTAGCTCCCACTGTAATGCATTGCTGCTTCTGAGCCTGCCTAGATATGCTTTTCAACTAAGTATACCAAGAGAATGAAACAATTTAGATAATGGAATTAAATTGCAAATTTGTTTAAAATCACGTTTTGTCTGATTCTTAAAAGAATAATTGTGCATATAATTTCCATTTAATAATGATAACTGTATTCTGCAAATGCCAATATAATTGGATTATCATAATGCGACCACTGAATACAGTGTAATTGATCTATAACAATTAGCTAGGAATACAGAGCAGCTGTGGGGGATGTAACTGTTTTGGTTAACATTGTGATCAATGAATATAATGTAAATTATTTGCAACAATTTGTTTTATATTCTCTATAATGATTGGGCCATGTGATATAAGAATAGCCTATTGTAGTAATGGAAAAATGTATTTAGCTGCACTGAGGAGTAAAATTCAGTTTTTTTTAATAGTCTATGTAACGATGGAGTCATGTGACAGAAGAACAGCCTATGGTAGCAATGAGAAAATGTTTTGAGCTACACAGAGGAGTAAATCTACTCTGACAGCGACGCAATGTTCTCACATGACCCCACCGAGCCAATCATGAAGCATTGTGCAAATGGAGGTGTGCAGCAGCCTCATAGATTTTTAAAAATGAATTCAACGTCAACAAACTTTTATCCTCTGATGAAGAAGGAACTAATCTTTAAACCTTCGAAACACATTAGGAATATTGAACATTTAAAGGGCGTTGCAACCACTTGAACTGACAGGTCGTATAGGATACTGTGCGCTACATGCACAAGGAGAGTGTCCATTTATATACAAACTGTAATACTACGTTTTAAGACTTTTAATGCTATCCAATACCTCATATTAGTTTGAGATTTTTAAATGTAAGCATAGCCACTTACATCTTTTATACCTCACTTCTATTTTTCTTGTATGTCGGCATGGACATTCCTGCCCCAGAACTCAAGGAAAATACAAGGATTTTATTACAAGAGCTGAGACTCATATTTTGCTTTCTTTCTTTTACTACTATAATGCAGTTTTAAAACTATACAGAAAAAATAATAACACAAATAACTGACAATATTTGAAAATGACAGTGTACATAAAATAAAGACCAGTGACAAATAAAAAAGGGATACTGGTTAGACAAGAACAAACTGACCAATCAGCTTAAACATGTAGATCATAAACCACCCAATATCATACAACAAATCCTCTTTCTTTTACTGCTGTTGAAGAGATAAGTATTCGTTCTGTGCTCTATAATAAATAAATATTGTTTTCATCGTTTTGCAAAAGTTAATTTATATATTAACTTCGTTTGACATAATTGTATGTATATTTTGTTCCTTTTATATGTACATACATATCTTATTTGTTATTTTCTAAAGTTTATTTACATCCGTTTTTTTATATTCTTATCCCTGTCTTGACCTCTCACTTACTTTGGTCCGTTTTCTCTTTATTTTGTTATTGGGCATTTCAAAGACCTTTTTTCTTCTCTAGGTTTTTGCTGCTGTTCTTTCTCCTTCCCTGTTCTTTTTTTTTTTTTTTCAATCTTTTATTTGTGGTATTTCAAAATGAATACAACATGTTATCCAACATTTTATAACATTTACAAGATACATAACAAGACAGGGTTTATATTCTCATAACAAATAGGGTTTCTATAATTGACCTTTAATATCTGTTTCCAGCATTAACATAAGATCTTAGCTACTATTACTGTGGGGTGTTCCAGAGTGTTTACAAGGAGAGCAGATATCAAGTTCTGTGCAAGGGAGGAAATATATGATATAGTATGTCGATACATACACCTTCAGTTCTGTCCTACTAAAAAATGTGACTCCCATTGAAATAGCAGTTCAGCATAAAAATCTAACCTCCCTTTAACATAGTAAAAGTATCTCTCCAAAGTTAGGTTACGGTTCATTTGTTCTATCCACAGTTGTAAAGTGGGGGTTTTATCAGTTTTCCACAACCTGGGTATTATCTGTTTCGCACTGCTGATGGCTAGACGGAGGATTGCAGTATAGCGTTTGAAAGGGAGCTTGGGGGTGACATGGAATAAATAAATGATAGGGTCTAAGGGGATTTCACTATTTAAGAGATTGCACATAGTTTCATTAATATCCCGCCAAAATTGACCTATTCGAGGGCATGTCCACCATATATGAAATGTTGTGCCTTCCCCTAAGCATTTCCTCCAGCATCTATCAGATGCTTCAGGGAAGATATATTTTAATCTTTGAGGAGTAAGGTACCATCTGAGAAGAAATTTGTAGTTGGTCTCCAAGACCGTTGCTGAGTGGGCAGATCTGGAGATATTTTGAAAAATAGTATACCATTCTTGTTCCGTAAGGGTGTATGGGAGTTCCCTATGCCAGGATGCCACCGTTGAGGTTTGGGTAATTTTTGTAGGTGTGATAAGTAACTGGTATAGTGCAGATATTGCATGGTTGGGGTGGGGTATCTTGTGTGCACATTTTTTCAAAGAGAGTTCGTTCCCTGGATAGCAAGGGTTTATTCCGATAGGAGCTGATGAAATGTTTAAGCTGTATCTATACCAATGGGAAAAATGTGTTATATTAAGATTTTCTAGGTAAGAATGAGGTATTAAGTCTCCTGCTTCCATGAGGGTATATACAGGTAGTGCGCTATTCAGATTATCTATTGATTTAGGGGATATGGATAGTCCTATTGAAAAGTCTATATTGTAAAGTACAGTTGTTAACGGGGAAGGGACTGAGGTGATATGTTGGTGTACACGTGTGACAGTGGACCATACTTTGAAGGTCTCCCCGATGATGGGATTCCTAGAAATGATGGGTGGTATATTATTTTTAGGTTGCCAGCAGAAGGCCCCTAACTGGGATGTGTGAGTAATTTCATGTTCCAAAGTTAGCCAGATTTTGTAATTTGGTGTAGATATCGTGCACCAGTCTACGATCCTCCTCAAAAATACCGCCTGGCGATATTTGGATAGATCTGGTGCTCCCAGGCCCCCAGATTCCTTCGTTAAATAAAGTGTGGATCTAGCAACTCTTGGTGGTCGTTTTCTCCAGATGTAGGAGTTGACAATTGCTTGTAATTTGGGTAGGTATGATATAGGGAGTGGTATTGGGAGGGTTTGAAATAAGTATAAAATTTTGGGGAGAATGATCATTTTAGTAATCCCAATTCGGCCCAACCAGGATATCTTTTTGTGTATCCACAATGACATATCTTTTGTAATGGTAGTTAAGAGAGATTCATAATTCAACTCAAACAGTAGTTGAGATCTTGCGGACAGATAAACTCCTAAATATTTTAGTGAATCTTTTTGTACTATATAGGGTGAATGTTGTTTTAATGTGTCTAAGTCCTTCTCAGGTATGTTAATTGGGAGAATTTCAGATTTGCGCTGGTTCACCAGGTAGTTAGAGCAAGCGCCAAACTGCACCAGGGAGCTCTGCACCACAGAGAGAGAAGGTATTGGTCTTGTGAGGGTCAATAGTAGGTCATCTGCATATAACGCTAATTTGTGGTTAGTAGAGTTTATTGTGAGTCCGTGTATGTCAGGATTGTTACATAGTGTGATGGCCAAGGCTTCCATGGACAATGCAAATAGTAATGGGGAGAGTGGGCATCCTTGACGAGTACCGTTTGAGATATTGAAAGAGGAAGATAGCGACCCATTGACTCTGATTTTGGCTGTAGGTGAGTTATATAATGCAAAGATCCTTTGAATAAAGCTATTGGGGAAGCCAAATTTTTGTAGCGTAAGTCTTAAGAAGGTCCAGTCAAGTCTGTCGAAAGCTTTTTCAGCGTCTGTCGAAACTAAAAGAAAGGGGGTGTCATAACATATTGTATGAGGTGTAAAATTTTCACTGTATTTTCTTTAGCCTCCCTCTGCGGCACAAAGCCCACCTGATCAGCATGGATAAGGGAAGGTAGTAACTTATTTACTCTTGTGGCAAGGATCTTGGCATAAATCTTAATGTCTACATTAAGTAACGAAATAGGGCGGTAGTTTGATGGTATTGTTGGGTCTTTATGGGGTTTAGGTAGCACTGTAACTATTGCTTCTAACATGGAGGGTGGTAGACCTTTAGTGCTTTCAATATGGTTGAATACCGATAGTAAGTATGGCATGATTATATGATTGAATTTCTTATAGTAAGTGCCTGTGATCCCATCAGGGCCAGGGCTTTTCCCTGATTTAAGGGATTTGATCGCCACTGCAACCTCTTCAGCAGTAATTGGTGCTGTCAGCATGTCTGAGTGTTCCTCTGAGATAGTTGGGAAAGATAAGGAATTTAAATATTGTAGGCAATTGTTTTGGTGGATACTGACATCTCTATCTGGTAACAGATTATACAGGTCAGAATAATAGTTTTTAAAAATCTCTGCAATTCTTTGGGTCTCCACAGTATTCCCTCCTTGGGGATCTTGACCACCCTAGCCAATAGCCTACCTGGTCTATTTCCCTCTAGATAGTATTTTTGTTGGAGCCTGAGTACCTGTGTTTGTGCTGTTTGGTCCAGGAGCTCTGTAAGCCTGTGTTTAGCCTGATCTAGTTGTGTCTGTAAGGTGACGTCTCTAGGGTTCATTTTATGAAGGCGGACCGTCTGCTGATAATGTGTAGTAGCTTCCTGATATAGGGTTCTATATTTTTTCTGTTGGATAGATTTAAGTTTTATTAATTCACCCCTCAGAGTACATTTATGAGCTTCCCATATATTATAAGGGCTTACATCGGGTGTGTTGTTGGTATTAAAAAATTCTGTCAAGAAGGTTTCTATATGTTTTAGTGTAAGATCATTTTTTAATAGTGTTTCATCTAATCGCCATTGAAAAGGTTTGTGAGGCAAGGCGGACCAATACAAAGAGCATGTGACAGCTGAGTGATCCGACCATGCAGTAGGGGATATTTCCGCGTTTGAAGCATAGGCTATAGTAGGGTAGTCTATAAATATATAGTCTATTCGTGAGTGTGAGTGATTAGGGGTGGAGTAGAAAGTGAATTCTTTTTTAGTGTGATGTTGAACTCTCCAGATATCATGCACTCCTAGTAGCAGCAGGTCATCTCTCATTGACTTGAGAGAACGTTTAGACATGTGTGAGCGGGCGGTAGAGCTATCCAGTGATGGATTTAATGGGGTGTTAAGGTCTCCTCCGATGATAAGTGGTCCCTTAGAGAAAGATAGTATTTTGTTTGTAATTTTGCGGGAAAAGGCGGCCTGGTGGGTGTTAGGGATATATATATTGACTAAAGTGATAGGTCTACCTGCCAGTAAGCCCAGTAGGGCTAGGTATCGTCCTTCATCATCTCTCTCTATCTGTTGTAAGTGAAAGGGTAAAGATCTATGGAGTAGGATGCTGACACCTGAGACTTTTTTGGAAGCGTGGCTGCTGTGATAGTGTGTGGGATATGGGGTCGAAAAGAAAGAGGGTTCCTGGCCATCTAGATAGTGAGTCTCTTGTAAAAACAAGATGTCTATTCCTTTGTGAGAGACATCGATAAATGCTTTGGAACGTTTACGTGGAATATTAAACCCCTTGACATTCTGTGTCATAAGCCTAATGGATTGTGTATTACTCATTTAGCTATATGCTTGCACACTTAGAATGGATAGCTGTGGATACATGAATATGGTAATAGGCTGCAGACCTATATTTTCAAGTAGCATTGGATGGCATAGTGCAAAATAGTTTGGTAGGTCTATACCTGTCACATGAATGCAGTACAACAAACATCACAATGTGGTGAATATGAACAAAATGAAAACAACAAGTAAACAAGACAACAACATCAACAACAACAATAACAACATTACAAACAAATGGTGTGACATCCTGTGTCACTTAAACGGGGAAGTCAGGCCTTACCCATTCTAAAAAATGTAACAGAATTAGGTACCAGGTATTTGGCCTATATTAAATTGAATGAATTATATAGGCATTTAAACAAACATTTGTCAGCTACATAATAAAGTCTGAAAAGTTCTATTCGATAGCACATTATTAACCTGTGGGATGAAAAGGAAAGATCAAACTATACAGGTTTAATAAGCATTAAGGCACTTTAAGTATATCTCACCACTCCGGTGAGCAATCGAGATCATGGAATGTCTGTGGGGGCTACCACAGTAGAATTCTTTGTCTTTCTTGGTTTAGCTTGCACCCATGGGTTACGTGGGGGTCTCTGTGGCAGTGACTTATTAGGTAGTGGTTAATCATCTGGGTCCGTGGTTGACGGAGGGGGATCTATCCCCAGATCGGAACAGAAGGCAGCAGCATCCGAGAGAGATTTGCAAATAAGCTTAGTTCCTTTATGGGATACTTGTATGGAGCAGGGGTACCCCCATCTATACATTATTCCTCTTGCTCTGAGGAGAGACGTGAGAGGGAGAAAGTCTCTTCTTCTTTGTAGTGTGCGTGGCGCAAGATCCATGAATATCTGTAGACGGCTGTTCTGGAAGGTTATTTCTTTGAGTTGTCTGGCTGCTCGAAGTATTTCTTCTCTTGCTTGGTAATCCTTTAGCTTTAAAACAACATCACGTGGTGGTGCTTGGTCCGGAGGTTTCGGTCTCAGCGCTCTGTGAGCTCTGTCCATGGAGGTGTCTATTGTTGATGATGGGCCTAAGAGGTGCGAGAAAAGGCCTTGCAGGTACTCAGTAATAGTGTTCCTTTGGTGTATCTTGGCTGTGATCAGACACTTTAAAAAATGAGCTCACAGATTGATTTGTAGCCGCTATGTTTTTAACTGATTTAACTTGCTTAGGTGCTCTTTTTGGTGACATGTTGATGGAATTAAATATTATTTACAGTCCCACAGGATCTTTTTGTAAATCCAATGAATGAGAAGCGTTGCTATGCAGCATGTATATAGGTATAGCGTCTCCCTAACCATATACTAGGTGAGCTGTGATAGTGCGTAGTTAGGGGTATTTACATGCCAATCTTGAGTAATCCCAATTCAAATGTTTTTGCTGAGCTTCCCACCTCTTAGTTTGTTTGTCTTACACATGAAAATGTTGCAGGGATCTATAGGGGCCCATAACAGCACAACTTCCAGGATAGATCATTAGCAGGTATCTGCGTTGTGCCACGTGTGCTATACAATTACTGTCATCAAAGGTAGGCAAGCATAGCGTCGCTATAAATGTAGATCGTATAGGATAAAATAAGCACTTACAGTTTATAATGCTTGGGCTGGATGGTTAGCTTAGCGATGTATAGCCATGTTTGTTTGCAGCAGTTAGGTCCAAGATGGCGTCCGCTGGCTTCGGTTCCTTATATTGAGGAGATTAACCTCTCCTATGTTGTAGAGGTTCAGCGGGTAGTTGCGGTCATGTTCCCCTACACTAAGGGTGAGAAACAGCCCGGTTATGGCACCTGAACTGTAGCTTTCTTTCTTGCCTCGGGTAACGGCTCACGGAGCTCACTCACTGTGCGGCCATCATGTTCGGCAGCCGGCTCCGCCCCCCCCTCCTTCCCTGTTCTATCTCCCCTTTATTCAGTGCGCAGGTGCAGTTGGCACCATCTTGTTTTTTCGTCAGTAGTGACGCAGCATTTGTTTTCCCGCCCACATTACCTCAGTGTAAAATCTAGTAGCACCATCTCATCTGGCTTCGTTATAGAAATTAGTTACATTTATTTTTTTGTTACTGCTAGCTATTCCGGTTTCATTTTACAACATTTTACGGTCTTTGTCTCCATCTAGTGACTGTTTAGTTTATTTTTTGTTTCTTGACAAATTATTATTCATTAATTTTTTGTTCAGATTTGATGTTTTAAAAATATTTTATTTTCTGCATTTTAAAAAAAATTGTTTTATTTATCTGGGGTCTTTTCTTATATTACTAAACAATTAATTAATTTACAATTTTAAAAAAATTACTCAGAATATTGAATCTGATAATCCTCTAAATGTAGGAGTTAACAAAATTATAGATTTTTCTATGAATAAGTTTTTAGGAAAAATGTCTACTTTAATTGATAAGTCTAGTGGCAAGAAAGCTGTTAAGCGTAAGAGACCTGTTTCTAGTGCCGTTAAGACTAGCAAAAAATGTATTAAAAAATCACGCCAGATGATTTCTGGTTCTCAAATTCCTTGCAGGAAAGGAAGGAAAACACCTGCTATTTCCTCTACTCCCAAGAGGTTACTTATGGGAGATACTGTAGCCACTAAAAGGTCTCAATATAATTGTTCCTCCTCTGATTATAATTCTGAAGAGTCTTATGAATCACATATTTCTGATGAATACATTACCCAATATTCATCAGAGGACTCTTCAGTTTCTCCAAAAAATAAGAAATGTAAAAAATCCTTAAAAAAGTGTAAACATTTGGACACAGAGGAAGGAAAATTTTATGCAGATGAATTACACCATCCCAGATCAGCTGAATGGTGTCCCTCTAATGATTTAGCTGAATTTATAGACTTTCAACTTCGTAAACCATAAAAAAGGGACTCTCGTAATAAGATGAGAGCTGAATGTCCCAGGCCTATCTTTCCTAATAATGCTGGTTGTACTCCAGAGGTTGATCCTAAGATCTTAAAATTCATTGGTACTCCAGGGTTTAAACTTAAAAAAGGAATGGATAGAGCATGGAAGATTTGTCAGGACAAGATGTTAGATACCGTAGGCCCATTAGCTAAGCTATTTGAGTTATCTGAACAAGCAGTCTTTGACAAATCTATGATGGATCCAATTGTCGTTAGAGAATGGCTCCAAAGAATACTTAGTTTTCTAGGTAACGCTAATTCTGCTATGTATACAGAACCTAGATGTAACATACTTAGAAGAATTGACCCCAGGGTTTCAGATTTTGCAGTCAATGAAATCCATTCTGATACCAATGGTTTATTATTTGGAGACTTTTATTAAAGATTTAAACAACTATGTAAATACTTTTTCAAACCTGAACAAAGTGAGAACTTCAATGAAGAAATTTTTTTATCAGGATCGTTTTTCTGATCAGGCCGGGGAAGGAAGAGGCTGCTTTCCTGGCCAAGCATCCTATCCAAATCGGTCTCAATACTCTTACCAACAGTTCCAATCTCAACAACACAGACAATTTCAAAATCCAATCTCCACTGTTTTTTTCCCTTCCAGAGGAAGACCTTGGAATCCCAGATGGCAACGTTCAAGACAGAGATATCGTCCCCCTCAAGGTAAATTTTTCTTTTCTTCCCTCACATATTTCTTTCCAAAACATTATAGGAGGCAGAATAGCTCTGTTTGCTCACAATTGGAACCTTATTACAACAGATCAATGGGTTATTCAAACGATTTCAGGTCTTTATATAGATTTTATTTCTCCTCCTATTCAAAACTGTCTCCCTCATCCAATAAAATTCTCAGTTTCAGACAGAACGTTGGTTCAAACCAAAATATCAAACCTTTTATCAAAACAAGCCATAGAACCAGCGTCAAATCCTCAAAATTGTTTTCTCAGCAATCTTTTCATTGTAAAAAAGAAAAACGGTCAATTTCAGCCAGTTATAAATTTAAGGTCTCTAAACGCCTACGTTGTTTATCAACATTTCAAAATGGAAGGCATACATCTTCTCAGAGATTGCCTTTAAGACAACAATTTTCTAGTCAGATTAGCTCTGACAGATACATATCTCACGGTTCCTGTAGCCCAAGATCACAGGAAATTATTGACCTTTATTTGGGAAGACAAAGTATGGAGTTTTACTTGTATGCCTTTCGGTCTTTCTTCAGCACCTTGGATATTAACCAAATTAATGAAGCCAATTATTTCTTGGCTTCGATTAAGAGGTGTCCGTCTTATTATATATCTAGACGATATTTTAATTATGAATCAGAACTCTGTTACTTTACAATCTCAACTCCAACTCACCATTCATATTTTAGAGAATTTAGGCTTCTTAGTCAACAAACTGAAATCTGTTCTTTTCCCTACCAAATCTTTAACCTTTTTGGAGTTTCAAATAGACACTGTGAATTCTACGCTCAGTCTGCCCAGGGACAAAATTGTGAATATCAAGAAAGAAATTTCAAAAACTCTTTCCTTATCTATGATTCCCATCAGGACTATAGCCAGAATAGTTGGGTTACTTTCATCCTCTATTCAGGCTATTTTCCCTGCTCCTCTTCACTACAGGGAACTTCAACGTTTGAAAATCTTTCATCTTCAGAAAGGTTTTTCATATTCTCACTTGATCCCTCTATCTTCACAAGCCAAAGTAGAACTCTCATGGTGGCTCTCCCACATAGCAGCTTGGAATGGGAGAGACATTTTTGGAACAGCTCCGGATTTAATGATAGAATCCGATGCCAGTCGTTTGGGCTGGGGAGCTCGTTGCGGCCCCTCAATTATGGGCGGAAATTGGTCCTCAGAAGAAAAAAGTTTTCATATCAACTGCTTAGAACTTTTGGCAGGATCTTTTGCAGTCAAAAGTTTTGTCAAAGATTCTTTGCCAGTGTCCATTTTACTCAGAATGGACAATATTTCTGCAGTACGTTATCTGAATCATCTCGGTGGTAAAAAATTGAGAGATTTATCGAATATTACGAAAGATTTCATTCACCTTTGCTTGGACAGAAATATTTCTGTCAGAGCAGAATATATTCCAGGTTTATCCAATGTCGCAGTGGATTGGGGTTCTTGTTATCTGACAGACTCGAGCGATTGGAAACTTCACACTCAAGTTTTTCATTTGCTTCAGTCTCTCCGAGGACCTTTTTCGATGGATCTGTTCGCTTCGAGACTGAATTTTCAGATTCGTCCTTATTTCAGTTGGCGTCCAGATCCAGAGGCCTTGACGATCGATGCATTTCTTCATCCTTGGCCTCTTCAAACAGCATATGCGTTTCCCCCGTTTTCAATGATTCAGAGAACAATCTCGGTAGTCCGACGGGATCTCCTTTCAATTCTCCTTATCACTCCCCTGTGGCCATCTCAACCTTGGTACCCATCTCTTCTGGAATTATCTATCAACCATCCCATTCTTCCTCCTCTTTTCCCTCTTCTTCTGTCAGATCCAGAGGGTTTTCCTCACAATCTTATCATTCATGGATCTCTGCGTCTCATAGCTTGGTTGATTTCGGCAATCTTCTTCTCTTCAAGGCTTATCACAACAAGTTACTCTTGCAAGACTCCTTGACTCCTGGTACCAAAAAATGCTATTTTTCCGCATGGTCCAGATGGTCTTGCTGGTGCTTGGAGAGACATCTGAATCCCCTTTCAGTGGATATAACTTCTATTATTAATTGTCTCACTTCTCTCTTCGATCTAGGTTTAGCGTATAGGACTATTAACGTTTCTAGATCAGCTATTTCTGCTAAACATACTTTTATTAATAATTTCCCTGCAGGTCAACATCCTTTAGTTTGTAAATTAATGAAAGCTATCAAACTTAAAAGACCTCCAGCTCCTAAATATTCCTCTTTTTGGGATGTTGATCTTATTTTTTCCCTTTTCAAATCTTGGCCTTCTAATGAATGTCTCTGAAACAACTTTCTGCTAAATTAGCTACTCTTTTATGTTTAATCTCTTTTAGAAGAGTTTCTGATGTTAGGGCGTTAGATTTTAATTCAAAATATTTTACTCCAGAAGGTGTTACTTTCTTTATTTCCAAAAGAACCAAATCTTTTTCAACCTCTATATTTTATCCTTATTTACCTTCTGTACCTTCTCTCTGTGTGGTTCTATGTCTTAAAGAATATGAAATAAGAACCTCTTCTTTCCGTGCTTCTTACTCAAATCAACTCTTGTTATCATTTGTTCCTCCTCACTTTCCTGTTTCTTCTACCTCTATTGCCAGGTGGGTTAAATGGGTTATGAGTAAAGCTGGTATTTATGTCTTTTCCTGCTCACTCAGTTAGAGGTTCAGCCACTTCTAAGGCATTTTTGAAGGCTGCTACCCTTCAACAGATTTTAGATGCAGCCGATTGGTCTTCAGATTCTATTTTAAAACAATATTATTTTAAACCCATTGAACATGCCTCTCTTAATTTGTTTCGTTAAGTTTTGCTTTAAACTAGCAAAATATGAGTCTCCTAACTTGTGAAGGTATAATCTAGATTTTATTAAAGACACAGAGACAAGTATTTTCCCACATCTATATTATTGTATTTATTTATTCCCCCCCCCCCCCTTTGTTAAAGTTTTTTTTTTATCATTGTATTAATCATATTTTACGATATATTTTGTTTTAGTTACCAATCAATAACCCGGATCTGATTTCCAGTGGATTTTTTCCATCTCAGATGATCCATAAATCTCCACCTCATGCAAGTCTGTTCCAGTTTCTTTAATGTTCCGATTGGTTTAAGAATTATTCAGATCATCAGGATTCCTCAGCATGGATGGTCTTCATCTTCTGGACTCTTCTTTTTTGCTCATTTTGTTGTCTTTTAGGACTCAGTTATTTATTTGTTATTGTTTTCCCTTCAACAGCTTCAAAGAAAGAGGATTTGTTGTATGATATTGGGCAGTTTATGATCTACATGTTTAAGCTGATTGGTCATTTTGTTCTTGTCTAACCAGTATCCCTTTTTTATTGGTCACTGGTCTTTATTTTATGTACACTGTTAATATCAAATATTGTCAGTTATTTGTGTGATTATTTTTTCTGTATACTTTTAAAACTGCATTATAGTAGTAAAAGAAAGAAAGCAAAATACTCGTCTCTGTGTCTTTAATAAAATCTAGATTATACCTTCACAAGTTAGGATAATCCAAATTTTCATTCAGCTGTTAAACTGCCCTTTACAAGCAACAGCCTAATTTTAAATATATTCCTGCCCCAGAACACAAAGAAAATAAAAATATTTTCATTCAGCTGTTAAACTTAAAATTTTATAGCATTATAAAAAGGATAAAGTTATCATATGCAGGTTAAATGTGTTTATCTCTTCAGAGACTGCAAATTCCCAGGTCATCCTGCAATAAAACTCACAATATTCTCTCAAACTCTAGATAAGGACCCTTATTTATTTCTTCATCCCTTAAAGTTAAGCACGTAGGTATATTTGTGTGCCAGTATCCTTCTTGCCAACCTCTCATGCTCTATCCAATCCATTTAAGTTTAATTTTTACTTTACTGTCTCTTTAACGTTGGACAACAGAGTTTGTAACTGGACTAGGGGGTCAGCTGTGCTGAAGAACACAGAGCTCATAGATCCAGCAATGTTTAATTGTATTAACCCCAACATGTCCCTTTGCATGTTCCTTCAATATTGTTTTGTAACAGGTTAAGTAGAAAACATGGGAACCATTTAGAAAATGTCACTGCCCATTTTCTTTTGGGCTATCACTACATGGAATGTCCTTGTACATTGGGGAATCTGCATGATGATTATTACAGGGTGTATACTAGACATGTGCGGTTCGTTTCGGATTAATTCGGAAATTTGGTAAATTCGGTAAATTCGGAGATTCGGATCGATTCGGATTTCCGAATTAAAATACTTCCGAATCTACCGAATGAATCCGAAATAGCTGCCGTATCTCCGAATAAATCCGAATTAGCTCGTTAAGATTCGGCATTTCCCCATAGGAAACAATGGGAGTTTCGGCTGAAGAAAAACTAACACCGCAGCCCCATTGTTTCCTATGGGGAAACACTAAGTCTGCACCTAACACCCTAACATGTACCCCGAGTCTCTAAACACCCCTAATCTGACACTTATTAACCCCTAATCTGCTGCCTCCGCTATCGCTGACACCTGCATTATTTTATTAACCCCTAATCTGCCGACCGAATATCGCCGCCGCCTACATTATAACTATTAACCCCTAATCTGCTGTCCCTAACACCGCCGACCCCTACATTATAGTTATTAACCCCTAATCTGCCTCCCCCAACGTCGCCGCAATCTAACTACAAGTATTAACCCCTAATCTGCCGACCCGATATCGCCGCCGCCTACATTATAGCTATTAACCCCTAATCTGCTGTCCCTAACACCGCCGACCCCTACATTATAGTTATTAACCCCTAATCTGCCTCCCCCCAACGTCGCCGCAATCTAACTACAAGTATTAACCCCTAATCTGCCGACCGCAAATCGCCGCCACTATAATAAATGTATTAACCCCTAAACCGCCGCACTCCCGCCTCGCAAACACTATAATACATTTTATTAACCCCTAATCTGCCCTCCCTAACATCGCCGCCACCTACCTACAATTATTAACCCCTAATCTCCCGCCCCCATCGTCGCCGCTACTATAATAAGGTTATTAACCCCTAAACCTAAGTCTAACCCTAACCCTAACACCCCCTAACTTAAATATAATTTAAATAAAACGAAATAAGTTTACTATAGTTAAATAAATGAATCCTATTTAAAACTAAAGACTTACCTGTAAAATAAACCCTAAGATAGCTGCAATATAACTAATAGTTACATTGTAGCTATTTTAGGATTTATTTTTATTTTACAGGCAACTTTGCATTTATTTTAACTAGGTACAATAGTTATTAAATAGTTAATAACTATTTAATAACTACCTAGCTAAAATAAATACAAATTTACCTGTAAAATAAATCCTAACCTAAGTTACACTAACACCTAACACTACACTATCATTAAATTAATTAAATAAATGAATCATATTTAAAACAAAATACTTACCTGTAAAATAAACCCTAATATAGCTGCAATATAACTAATAGTTACATTGTAGCTATTTTAGCATTTATATTTATTTTACAGACAACTTTGTATTTATTTTAACTAGGTACAATAGCTATTAAATAGTTATTGACTAATTAATAGCTACCTAGTTAAAATAATTACAAAATTACCTGTAAAATAAATCCTAACCTAAGTTACAATTAAACCTAACACTACACTGTCATTAAATAAATTAACTACAAGTACCTACAATTATCTACAATTAAATAAACTAAAGTACAAAACCCCCCCACTAAATTACAAAAAAAACAAACACTAAATTACAAAAAATAAAAAAATATTACAAGAATTTTAAACTAATTACACCTAATCTAAGCCCCCTAATAAAATAACAAAGCCCCCCAAAATAAAAAAAAATGCCCTACCCTATACTAAATTACAAAAGTTAACAGCTCTATTACCTTACCAGCCCTGAACAGGGCCCTTTGCGGGGCATGCCCCAAAGAAAACAGCTCTTTTGCCTGTAAAAAAAAAACACAATCCCCCCCCCACATTACAACCCACCACCCACATACCCCTACTCTAACCCAAACCCCCCTTAAATAAACCTAACACTACCCCCCTGAAGATCTCCCTACCTTGAGTCGTGTTCACCCAGCCGGGCCGAAGTCTTCATCCGATGCGGGGCAAGAAGAGGTCTTCCATCCATCATACAAGTACCAAAATACAAACAAACACTAAATTACCAAAAATAATAAAATATTACAATAATTTTAAACTAATTACACCTAATCTAAGCCCCCTACTAGCTATTAATATAGCTTCAATATAACTAATAGTTACATTGTAGCTATTTTAGGATATATATGTATTTTACAGGCAACTTTGTATTTATTTTAACTAGGTACAATAGCTATTAAATAGTTAATAACTATTTAATAACTACCTAGCTAAAATAAATACAAATTTACCTGTAAAATAAATCATAACCTAAGTTACAATTACACCTAACACTACACTATCATTAAATTAACTAAATAAATGAATCCTATATAAAACTAAAGACTTACCTGTAAAATAAACCCTAATATAGCTGCAATATAACTAATAGTTACATTGTAGCTATTTTAGCATTTATATTTATTGTACAGGCAACTTTGTATTCATTTTAACTAGGTTCAATAGCTATTAAATAGATATTGACTATTTAATAGCTACCTAGTTAAAATAATTACAAAATTACCTGTAAAATAAATCCTAACCTAAGTTACAATTAAACCTAACGCTACACTATCATTAAATAAATTAACTACAAGTACCTACAATTAAATGCAATTAAAAAAACTAAACTAAAGTACAAACCCCCCCCCCACTAAATTACAAAAAATAAAAAAATATTACAAGAATTTTAAACTAATTACACCTAATTTAAGCCCCCTAATAAAATAACAAAGCCCCCCAAAATAAAAAAAATGCCCTAACCTATACTAAATTACAAAAGTTAACAGCTCTATTACCTTACCAGCCCTGAACAGGGCCCTTTGCGGGGCATGCCCCAAAGAAAACAGCTCTTTTGCCTGTAAAAAAAAAACACAATCCCTCCCCCCACATTACAACCCACCACCCACATACCCCTACTCTAACCCAAACCCCCCTTAAATAAACCTAACACTACCCCCCTGAAGATCTCCCTACCTTGAGTCGTGTTCACCCAGCCGGGCCGAAGTCTTCATCCGATGGGGCAGAAGAGGACATCCAGACCGGCAGAAGTCTTCATCCAAGCGGGGCAAGAAGAGGTCTTCCATCCATCAGAAAAGTACAAAAAAACAAACAAACACTAAATTAGCAAAAATAATAAAATATTACAATAATTTTAAACTAATTACACCTAATCTAAGCCCCCTACTAGCTATTAATATAGCTACAATATAACTAATAGTTACATTGTAGCTATTTTAGGATTTATATTTATTTTACAGGCAACTTTGTATTTATTTTAACTAGGTACAATAGCTATTAAATAGTTAATAACTACCTAGCTAAAATAAATACAAATTTACCTGTAAAATAAACCCTAACCTAAGTTACAATTACACCTAACACTACACTGTCATTAAATTAACTAAATAAATTAATCCTATATAAAACTAAATACTTACCTGTAAAATAAACCCTAATATAGCTACAATATAACTAATAGTTACATTGTAGCTATTTTAGCATTTATATTTATTTTACAGGCAACTTTGTATTTATTTTAACTAGGTACAATAGCTATTAAATAGTTATTGACTAATTAATAGCTACCTAGTTAAAATAATTACAAAATTACCTGTAAAATAAATCCTAACCTAAGTTACTATTAAACCTAACTCTACACTATCATTAAATAAATTAACTACAAGTACCTACAATTAAATACAATGAAATAAACTAAACTAAAGTACAAAAAAAACAAACACTAAATTACAAAAAATAAAAAAAATTACAAGAATTTTAAACTAATTACACCTAATCTAAGCCCCCTAATAAAATAACAAAGCCCCCCAAAATAAAAAAATGCCCTACCCTATACTAAATTACAAAAGTAATCAGCTCTATTACCTTACCAGCCCTTAAAAGGGCCTTTTGCGGGGGCATGCCCCAAAGAAAACAGCTCTTTTGCCTGTAAAAAAAAACACAATACCCCCCCCCCACATTACAACCCACCACCCACATACCCCTACTCTAACCCAAACCCCCCTTAAATAAACCTAACACTACCCCCCTGAAGATCTCTCTACCGTGTCTTCACCCAGCGGGCCGAAGTCTTCATCCGATGGGGCAGAAGAGGACATCCAGACCGGCAGAAGTCTTCATCCAAGCGGGGCAAGAAGAGGTCTTCCATCCATCAGAAGTCTTGATCCAGGCGGCATCTTCTCTGTTCATCCATCCGGAGCGGAGCGGCAGCATCCTGAAGACATCCCACGCAGAGCATCCTCTTCTTTCTTGATCCGACGACTAGGTGACTGTACCTTTAAGTGACGTCATCCAAGATGGCGTCCCTTGAATTCCAATTGGCTGATAGGATTCTATCAGCCAATCGGAATTAAGGTAGGAAAAATCTGATTGGCTGATTTAATCAGCCAATCAGATTCAAGTTCAATCCGATTGGCTGATGGAATCAGCCAATCAGATTGACCTCGCATTCTATTGGCTGTTCCGATCAGCCAATAGAATGCGAGCTCAATCTGATTGGCTGATTGGATCAGCCAATCGGATTGAACTTGAATCTGATTGGCTGATTGAATCAGCCAATCAGATTTTTCCTACCTTAATTCCGATTGGCTGATAGAATCCTATCAGCCAATCGGAATTCAAGGGACGCCATCTTGGATGACGTCACTTAAAGGTACAGTCACCTAGTCGTCGGATCAAGAAAGAAGAGGATGCTCTGCGTGGGATGTCTTCAGGATGCTGCCGCTCCGCTCCGGATGGATGAACAGAGAAGATGCCGCCTGGATCAAGACTTCTGATGGATGGAAGACCTCTTCTTGCCCCACTTGGATGAAGACTTCTGCCGGTCTGGATGTCCTCTTCTGCCCCATCGGATGAAGACTTCGGCCCGCTGGGTGAAGACACGGTAGAGAGATCTTCAGGGGGGTAGTGTTAGGTTTATTTAAGGGGGGTTTGGGTTAGAGTAGGGGTATGTGGGTGGTGGGTTGTAATGTGGGGGGGGTATTGTGTTTTTTTTTACAGGCAAAAGAGCTGTTTTCTTTGGGGCATGCCCCCGCAAAAGGCCCTGTTCAGGGCTGGTAAGGTAATAGAGCTGATTACTTTTGTAATTTAGTATAGGGTAGGGCATTTTTTTATTTTGGGGGGCTTTGTTATTTTATTAGGGGGCTTAGATTAGGTGTAATTAGTTTAAAATTCTTGTAATTTTTTTTATTTTTTGTAATTTAGTGTTTGTTTTTTTGTACTTTAGTTTAGTTTATTTAATTGTATTTAATTGTAGGTACTTGTAGTTAATTTATTTAATGATAGTGTAGTGTTAGGTTTAATAGTAACTTAGGTTAGGATTTATTTTACAGGTAATTTTGTAATTATTTTAACTAGGTAGCTATTAATTAGTCAATAACTATTTAATAGCTATTGTACCTAGTTAAAATAAATACAAAGTTGCCTGTAAAATAAATATAAATGCTAAAATAGCTACAATGTAACTATTAGTTATATGCTACAATGTAACTATTAGTTATATTGTAGCTATATTAGGGTTTATTTTACAGGTAAGTATTTAGTTTTATATAGGATTAATTTATTTAGTTAATTTAATGACAGTGTAGTGTTAGGTGTAATTGTAACTTAGGTTAGGGTTTATTTTACAGGTAAATTTGTATTTATTTTAGCTAGGTAGTTATTAACTATTTAATAGCTATTGTACCTAGTTAAAATAAATACAAAGTTGCCTGTAAAATAAATATAAATCCTAAAATAGCTACAATGTAACTATTAGTTATATTGAAGCTATATTAATAGCTAGTAGGGGGCTTAGATTAGGTGTAATTAGTTTAAAATTATTGCAATATTTTATTATTTTTGCTAATTTAGTGTTTGTTTGTTTTTTTGTACTTTTCTGATGGATGGAAGACCTCTTCTTGCCCCGCTTGGATGAAGACTTCTGCCAGTCTGGATGTCCTCTTCTGCCCCATCGGATGAAGACTTCGGCCCGGCTGGGTGAACACGACTCAAGGTAGGGAGATCTTCAGGGGGGTAGTGTTAGGTTTATTTAAGGGGGGTTTGGGTTAGAGTAGGGGTATGTGGGTGGTGGGTTGTAATGTGGGGGGGGGGGATTGTGTTTTTTTTTACAGGCAAAAGAGCTGTTTTCTTTGGGGCATGCCCCGCAAAAGGCCCTGTTCAGGGCTGGTAAGGTAATAGAGCTGTTAACTTTTGTAATTTAGTATAGGGTAGGGCATTTTTTTTATTTTGGGGGGCTTTGTTATTTTATTAGGGGGCTTAGATTAGGTGTAATTAGTTTAAAATTCTTGTAATATTTTTTTATTTTTTGTAATTTAGTGGGGGGGGGTTGTACTTTAGTTTAGTTTTTTAATTGTATTTAATTGTAGGTACTTGTAGTTAATTTATTTAATGATAGTGTAGTGTTAGGTTTAATTGTAACTTAGGTTAGGATTTATTTTACAGGTAATTTTGTAATTATTTTAACTAGGTAGCTATTAAACAGTAAATATCTATTTAATAGCTATTGTACCTAGTTAAAATAAATACAAAGTTGCCTGTACAATAAATATAAATGCTAAAATAGCTACAATGTAACTATTAGTTATATTGCAGCTATATTAGGGTTTATTTTACAGGTAAGTCTTTAGTTTTATATAGGATTCATTTATTTAGTTAATTTAATGATAGTGTAGTGTTAGGTGTAATTGTAACTTAGGTTATGATTTATTTTACAGGTAAATTTGTATTTATTTTAGCTAGGTAGTTATTAAATAGTTATTAACTATTTAATAGCTATTGTACCTAGTTAAAATAAATACAAAGTTGCCTGTAAAATAAATATAAATCCTAAAATAGCTACAATGTAACTATTAGTTATATTGAAGCTATATTAATAGCTAGTAGGGGGCTTAGATTAGGTGTAATTAGTTTAAAATTATTGTAATATTTTATTATTTTTTGTAATTTAGTGTTTGTTTGTATTTTGGTACTTGTATGATGGATGGAAGACCTCTTCTTGCCCCGCTTGGATGAAGACTTCTGCCGGTCTGGATGTCCTCTTCTGCCCCATCGGATGAAGACTTCGGCCCGGCTGGGTGAACACGACTCAAGGTAGGGAGATCTTCAGGGGGGTAGTGTTAGGTTTATTTAAGGGGGGTTTGGGTTAGAGTAGGGGTATGTGGGTGGTGGGTTGTAATGTGGGGGGGGGGATTGTGTTTTTTTTTTTACAGGCAAAAGAGCTGTTTTCTTTGGGGCATGCCCCGCAAAGGGCCCTGTTCAGGGCTGGTAAGGTAATAGAGCTGTTAACTTTTGTAATTTAGTATAGGGTAGGGCATTTTTTTTATTTTGGGGGGCTTTGTTATTTTATTAGGGGGCTTAGATTAGGTGTAATTAGTTTAAAATTCTTGTAATATTTTTTTATTTTTTGTAATTTAGTGTTTGTTTTTTTTTGTAATTTAGTGGGGGGGTTTTGTACTTTAGTTTATTTAATTGTAGATAATTGTAGGTACTTGTAGTTAATTTATTTAATGACAGTGTAGTGTTAGGTTTAATTGTAACTTAGGTTAGGATTTATTTTACAGGTAATTTTGTAATTATTTTAACTAGGTAGCTATTAATTAGTCAATAACTATTTAATAGCTTTAGTACCTAGTTAAAATAAATACAAAGTTGCCTGTAAAATAAATATAAATGCTAAAATAGCTACAATGTAACTATTAGTTATATTGCAGCTATATTAGGGTTTATTTTACAGGTAAGTATTTTGTTTTAAATATGATTCATTTATTTAGTTAATTTAATGATAGTGTAGTGTTAGGTGTTAGTGTAACTTAGGTTAGGATTTATTTTACAGGTAAATTTGTATTTATTTTAGCTAGGTAGTTATTAAATAGTTAATAACTATTTAATAACTATTGTACCTAGTTAAAATAAATACAAAGTTGCCTGTAAAATAAAAATAAATCCTAAAATAGCTACAATGTAACTATTAGTTATATTGCAGCTATCTTAGGGTTTATTTTACAGGTAAGTCTTTAGTTTTAAATAGGATTCATTTATTTAACTATAGTAAACTTATTTCGTTTTATTTAAATTATATTTAAGTTAGGGGGTGTTAGTGTTAGGGTTAGATTTAGGTTTAGGGGTTAATAACCTTATTATAGTAGCGGCGACGATGGGGGCGGGAGATTAGGGGTTAATAATTGTAGGTAGGTGGCGGCGATGTTAGGGAGGGCAGATTAGGGGTTAATAAAATGTTTATAGTGTTTGCGAGGCGGGAGTGCGGCGGTTTAGGGGTTAATACATTTATTATAGTGGCGGCGATTTGCGGTCGGCAGATTAGGGGTTAATACTTGTAGTTAGATTGCGGCGACGTTGGGGGGAGGCAGATTAGGGGTTAATAACTATAATGTAGGGGTCGGCGGTGTTAGGGACAGCAGATTAGGGGTTAATAGCTATAATGTAGGCGGTGGCGATATCTGGTCGGCAGATTAGGGGTTAATACTTATAGTTAGATTGCGGCGACGTTGGGGGAGGCAGATTAGGGGTTAATAACTATAATGTAGGGGTCGGCGGTGTTAGGGACAGCAGATTAGGGGTTAATAGCTATAATGTAGGCGGCGGCGATATCCGATCGGCAGATTAGGGGTTAATACTTATAGTTAGATTGCGGCGACGTTGGGGGAGGCAGATTAGGGGTTAATAACTATAATGTAGGGGTCGGCGGTGTTAGGGACAGCAGATTAGGGGTTAATAGCTATAATGTAGGCGGCGGCGATATCCGATCGGCAGATTAGGGGTTAAATAATGTTATTATAGGGTTTGCGATGTGGGGGGGCCTCGGTTTAGTGGTTCATAGGTAGTTTATGGGTGTTAGTGACTTAGTGTACTAAATGGGTGTTAGTGTAGTAAAAACATACCGAATTTCGGAACGGAATAGAACCGAATTCAGCCGAATCCGAATAAATCCGAAACGAATTTATTCGGATCCGAATAAATCCGAAACGAATTTATTCAAATTTTGCCGAATCAGATTCGATCCGAAACGAAATTCTAAAAGTCCGAATCGATCCGAACCGAAAACGAACCGAATTTTTTAGCGGTGCACATGTCTAGTGTATACAACCCTGAGAGACAACATTGGGCAGTTAAATCCTTTGTGAGAATGCTGTACTGAGAGGAGTGAAATTTATTTATATTTTATCTACATAAAATAAACTCTTCAGCAGCAGCCTGGAGTCCCTCACTCCATATGGAAACAAAACAGAGGCTGGCAGTAATGGGATGGTATATCTATGAGGTGAAGATGCAAATGTCTGCCTGGTTCTGTAAAAGACTCCATACTTCAATAGTACCTCTAGGATTTCAGCTCAAAATAACAATTATTTATTATTTTATAAACAATGTATGTCATACTAACATTATAACAGTGACGAGCTTGTTGTCTGCTTCTCTAAATAAGACAAATGGTGGGGGGAATTTGGCTAGCGAGAAACAATTGCTCCAAACAAGATCTTAATTTGTTTTAAAAAGCAAAAGAACAGAAATGTATTGTATACAATGTGTTTACTGTCCCATTAATAGATCATTTATATTATATAACTTAATTAATTGAGTTAAAAATACCCTTGTAGAAGGGAACTTTTCTGGTTGGTAGTTATGATAGGTTGTGATATTAAAGGGATATTCCAGCCAAAATGGGAAACCACATGGGTGCATTTCGGTATTGAACAGAAGCAATTTTGTATTATACATGCATTAGCAAAAATGCTTCTAATAAAAGCTATAGCTGTTTCAAAAGTGTATTTAAGTATGCAACGTGCACCAGCATTTTAAACTCATTATTTGCTCAGAGAGCTTAAGATGCTTGTACCATCTGGTATTGACTCAATTTGTCAATTGCTGACATGATACAAGCCCCACTGATGATATGAGCAGCTGCATTATTTAAAATGTGGGTGCAGTGACAATATCCAGCTATGCTTCACATGTACGTGCAGAGAAAAATGTTACAACTAAAACAGTGATAACTTTTACTAGAAGTATTTGTGCCAATACAAGTATATTGCAAATATGTTTCCATTCAAAGATCTAATTCATCTATGTGCATTCAAATTTTGACTGGAATGACCCTTTAAGGTTCAGCATAAGCTGTGCATAATCTTATATTTATAACAAGATTTTTATGGAGCACTTTGCCTCTGACTAAGTTCTCCCTCATTTGTAGTGACTTTTGGCTCTAGCTGGAAAGTAGTGAAATAATATTAGTACTGTACATTTCTGAGAGGTTTAATTTGTACCACTTGATATACTGACATGGCTCCTGTTGTTTCATTGCTATTTTAGGGACATCTTACACTACCTGGATTTAACTGCACTTCAAAAAATTCTTCATATATTTCTACCAGCAGCATTGGATTTTGCAACAGCAGTTACCTATTATTTTAGTACCCCTGTAACTAGTGATGGCTACAGAGGTTTGAGAAATGGACATCTTAGATTCAGCTATTGTATTAATACTTTACTTTGTCTCAAGGGAAGAAATGGCTCAATCCCTCATGTAGAGAAACACAGAATATTGTGATACTTTGAAGAATGTCCTGCTTGGTATATACACCATCTTGTGGTTTCTGCCTGTTAAGTCGCTGAATGGTAAATCTCTTGGATTCAAGCTATGAGGAAGCCGAAGTTTGCCTGATCATGTGACCAAAACCTTTTTTTATGACTTAGGGCTGATTTGGTGATTGTTTCACCTGTTCTTTGTGGCTTTGTTAAAGGAGAGTGGTCACACGATCAGGCTACACATCTCAAATGAGTGACAAACATTATAAGAGACTTACTGGAGATACAAAATTCTCCCATATGTGAAGCCTTGCTTTCTATGTTTATGATATTTACACAGTCTGTGTTTAAGGGGCTTGGCACATAGAAGTGTTAATTATGTCCTAAATTGTATTACACTATGAACCTTTTTTATTTCTTTTGTGGTATAAAGAATAAATAATAAGTTTTGAAACAACACAGGAAACAGCTGCTGATAACATCAAAGGTGAATGTTTCAGCAAATATGAACGTTTCTAAAGCTAAGCCCATTTGTGCACATGGATTTCACTATACATTTTTTAAATTGTGTGTATTACTGGTTTGTGTAACTAAAATATTTGTGTTTTTGATCACAGATTGATCTAGTACCGACAATGTTCCTTTGCCCCTTTATGTACATATTTATTTGTTTTATCACTTACTTACCGGCTATGACATACTGCAATTGTAGATTAGTTTAGGAATCTACGGTTGCATGTATATAAACAGTCACAATATTACTTAAATGGATTACATATTTCATGGCATTAAACAAAGTGTCTTTCCTTATAAAGCTGCCTAATTATTTTTCACTTTTAACCCCTCCATGACAAGGACACATCTTAATGCCAATGGGATCACATGATTCCAAAGCTGGTATCAGATCCTGGGGGACTGCCTACAATGCTAGGCACGTCCCCCAGGTGGATCTTGAACTTCATCAAAGCAGGAAGGTGCAGGACACCAATAATGGTAGGACATTCATTGTCATCCTAACAGCATTAAAGCCCAGTGCTTTAGGATGTAATGGAACGTCCTAACATCGTTAAGCTGTTAAAGTCATAGTTATATGCAAAAAATTAGGTTCAGAAATAGTCTCTATTACATGCTTTATTATTCAGTCTACAAAACATAATTGTTAGGTGTTGGTTTCAGGAGGGGGGTGTCAGTTCAGGACTGGGCATCGGGCACTCCATACCAGCTGGAAATTATCTGTTCAGGATGTCCAGGAGAATAGATTTCAGACCACGCAGCTATGATTCCAAAAGCTATTCTGTTTATTGCAAGTTGAAAGGCACTGTTTTATAGCCAAGAGTTACAGCATATAGGTTTAACAAGTGACGTATTCATAATTACATCATCTTACATAGTATTTCTATAAGAACAAAGAAACTCATAGAAAATATAAATGGAAGAAAAGGAGTGTTAGGGAGTAATTTCTACAGAAATACCTAACTACAGATAAACAGTAACTGGGCCTCCTAGCCCAGCACAAATCACAGCCGTTTGACATCTTGTAGAGATAACAATGCATCCAAGCACATCGTCAGGGTCATTCTCAGGGCTATTATATCTATGCAAGTCTCCCTAACATCAGCATATTTCTTACTACATAATAAACCACTATAATAAAAGATTCATTACACAAGATGGATGCCTAAGACAAAATGGCGGCGAAGAACAAGATGGCGCTAGTCATGCTAACAATAATTCCTAACAATAATCATATGTTAAAAACTATTTAATCATAATACTATTAGCAATGCAGCCATGCTAGCAGTGTATTTCTTAATATTTCAAAGTACTCTTTATATATTGTTTAGAATATTTATTATTGATCCAGATGCACTGAGCAAGTCGTATTGTATTAATGAAAGTATAAGAGCAAAGGCAATACAATAAATCAATCACATCTTTATTATGCTTAACATTTTTAAGCCATGTTCTCTCCTAAGGACTGACGAACAAAATCTTTGTATATATGTACTTTATGTATCTCTCATTAACATCCTGAGCTGTTCATACCTAAATAAACAACTCTTAAGCAAGAATGTGTATATCTAGATTTTATTGAGGTTCCTCGCTGTACTGAGTTCTTAGATAATCTTGTCAGAACAGAGCTTTAGATCATCAGGCAAATAGACATTTTTGTATATATATTCCCACTTCAAGCATTAAAATAATTTGGTCCATGTGATGATTCAATTTAAGTTCTGTTTAGTTCTTCAAAATATCCAAATAACTTGTAATTATGGAGCTGCAAAGAAAGCATTAAGAAATATAAGTTTCAAATTTTATCACAGGATATGAGTACATGTTGTGCAAGTATAACTATGTTAAAATATACAGTATATAAACATACATATATATATATTATGTTCCACAGGTTTTTTTTTATATATACAAGGTGGTAAACTTAGGGGGCTTACATTTAGTCTGTATTTTTAATGGAAGCAGAAGTAATGTAAAGGGGATTTACTTATAGGGGACAGTCTAGGGTGTTATTTCAAGTTGGAGGGGTTAATTAAAGGTTTAGATTCAGTGAGAGGTTCTGATGCAGAATAACCATATAGCAATGGGTTGCAATTATGGTTAGGTAGAATTGCATCAGCAGCAGTTGGGGTGATTTGCAGAAGGGAAGAATTGGTAAATGCTGGCAGAAGTCAAATCAGTGTGGAGAATAATTTTCAAGTGTCATGGGATACTGATGCTATTATGTTCTAGCAACTCCCATAGAAAGTAATAGCCAAGACTTGAGCAATGAGCATTGCTTGAACCATTCACCTTTTGAGAAGTTTAAGTGTAATGGCCTCGATGAGTAGCAACTGTTCTGTCAATATGCTTTCCCCTATCAATATCAGTACTAACTTGTGTAGAAATTGGGCTTTTATTTTTATATATAAAAATGTAACTCTAAGATGCTTAAACATTATTATAGTATGTGACTGGTATGAGCAAGGAGGTTACTTGTTTAGGGCTAGACTACAAGTGGTGTGATAACTGTAGCATGCAAGCTATGTCAGGTTTTTCTCAGCTTTTTGTGTGCAATGGAAATAGCATGCGTATTACAAGTTGAAAGTAAATGCATTTACTCAAGAGCAATCATGATTTAGTGTGACTTTAGAGCTCATGTAAAGGGTAGGGAAAGAAAAAAGAATTGCTAACTTCAATGCATGTTATTAAAACATTACATTTAAAATATTAAAATATATTAATAAAGCTATTGAAAATGACTAGACATACTGTAAAAAATATATACTGTATATATTCTATTGATTATTTAGAATATTCTACTTTATGTATAATAATTTTTAATAATTTTTATTAATATTTTTTTATCTTTTATATAAACACGCATTTAAGTTAGCAATTCTTCATGTGTGCTAATCCGACTGTGTTAGTCCTAAATTGCGAACCCCGATGTGCGTTACATTCCTATGTTCTTCCCATTGAAAATAATGTTATTATTTTTATTAATTAAATATATATATATATATATATATATATATACACGTTTGGTCTGAGGAAGGGGTCTGCAAACCCTGAAATGTTACCACATATTAAATAACTAATATTTTATCTAAATCCAGCGAGTCCAGTCCTTGAAACCTACTGATATATTGACTTTGGCACCCTGGTTGTTGACTAAGCGGAATTGTGAGTGCAGGTACACATGGGAGATATGTATATATATAATAATAATGTTAATGTAAAATATATATCTATATCTATAGGAAAATATATACAGGTATAGGTAAATATATATATGCACTTTTTACTTTCAACTTGTAATACAAACACAAGCTGACATGCACAAAAAGCCTCCATCTAGCGAAGTCAACGTACAAGCGGGAGCACAAAATAGCGCTCCACTTGTAATCTAGCCCTTAGTCAATCTTTTCTCTTTAGATTCAGTTGGACTACTTACACTTAATATTTTAGCAAAGATGAATCATGTGAGCTTACCTAGACGTCTGACTAGTTTTGGAAAGTAAGAGTTCCAAAACTGGCAATGATGACTTTTCAGCTTATGGTGAATTTCTGTATTGTTCAGCTTCAGAACAACATATTTTTGTTCTTCATTTGAGTAAAGTGGCCAAGTAAATCCTACTTCTTCATGAGCAGTTGGAGCACTGCGGAAAAAAAGAAAGAAAAAAAAAAGAAAACATTTTTGTACCTATGTGTATGAATGTACAGTACTGTCCTAAATTAAAGTTTTTGAAGGTGTAACAATATAATTTAAATGTATAAAGGAAGCACTGGCACAAGATGCAAAAGTCAATGTACATTACCCTAAATAACTACAGTATATATAAACATTTTCTATATACATAATCAATAATTAAAATGAGGATACATAATTCAGAATGCTATTCCTATTGTTTTAAGCTATATTTTGAACTGTCTTTATATTTCTTTAGACTCTTATTAACTCTCAGCAAGTGAAAGGATATCCACACAAAATCAGTATCAGAACAAAGGCAATAACATTAATTATGGAGACTGATTATATTGTATTATTTCTATGCCAATACGAATTGCACTTTTTATAAGATTTCTAGTAATATTACAAATACACAATCATTCAAATTAACTCTTTATGAGCTTAAGGATCAAATAGAATAAAAAAATGGCCTACTGATGGATAGGAACATGTTAAAGGGGCAGTGAAGTAAAAATGAAACATTCATGATTCAGATAAAACTTTCAATTTAAACAAATTTCCTATTTATTTTTATTATCTAATCTGCTTTGTTTTCTTTATATCATTTGTTGAAAAGCATACCTATGTAAGTGTTAACCCCTTTTAATAGCTTTGAACAGTTTATTATTATTTTTTAAAATAAATATGCTGATATTGTTATTGTATGTTACTGTAAAGTACTCTTTCTTTCATGTAATTGGCAAGAGTCCTTGAGCTAGTGACATATGGGATATGCAATCCTACCAGGAGGGGCAAAGTTTCCCAAACCTCAAAATGCCTTTAAATACAGCCCTCACCACACCCATAATTCAGTTTTACAAACTTTGCCTCCTATGGAGGTGGTGAAGTAAGTTTGTGCTTGATTTCTACGTTGATAGGCGCTTCTCAGCATTTTGAAGCCCGATTCCTCTCCGAGTACAGTGAATGTCAGAGGGATGTGAAGGGAGTATCACCTATTGAATTCTATGGTTTTCCTCGCAGGAAATCTTTTTCATAGGTTCTCTGTTATCGGTCATAGAGATTCATCTCCTACCTCCCTTTTCAGATTGACGATATACTCTCATATTCCATTACCTTTACTGATAACCGTTTCAGTACTGGTTTGGCTATCTGCTATATGTGGATGGGTGTTTTTCAGTAAGTATGTTTTCATTACTTAAGACACTCTCAGCTATGGTTTGGCACTTTATGTATTAATATAAAGTTCTTAATATATGTATTGTACTTATATTTGCCATGAGTCAGGTTTATGTATATTTCCTTTTGCAGACTATCAGTTTCATATTTGGGAAAAAACTTACGGCTAGATTACGATTTTTGCATTATGAGCGGCGCAGTGCGCACGTTATTGTCACCGCTCACTTACCTACAGCGCTGGTATTACAGGTTTTCATAAACCCGGCGTTAGCAGGCAAGAAGTGAGCATAGAGCAAAATTGTGCTCCATACCACACTCCAATACCAGCGCTGCTTAAGTCAGCGGTGAGCTGGTTGTACGTGCTCGTGCACGACTTCCCCATAGACATCAATGGGGAGAGCCGGCTGAAAAAAAGCCTAACACCTGCAATAAAGCAGCGTAAAGCTCCGTAAAGCAGCCCCATTGATTCCTATGGGGAAACTAAATTTATGTTTACACCTAACACCCTAACATGAACCCCAAGTCTAAACACCCCTAATCTGTTGCCCCCGACATCGCCGCCACCTACATTACACTTATTAACCCATAATCTGCCACCCCCAACATCGCCGCCACCTACCTACACTTATTAACCCCTAATCTGCCGCCCCAATGTCGCCGCAACCTACCTACACTTATTAACCCCTAATCTGTTGCCCCCAACATCGCTGACACCTACAGTATACTTATTAACCCCTAATCTGCCACTCCGGACATCGCCGCCACTATAATAAACATATTAACCCCTAAACCGCTGCACTCACGCATCGCAAACACCAGTTAAATATTATTAACCCCTAATCTGCCGCTCCTAACATCGCCACAACCTACCTACATTTATTAACCCCTAATCTGCCGCCCCCAACTTCGCCGCCACTATACTAAATTTATTAACCCCTAAACCTAAGTCTAATCCTAACACCCCCTAACTTAAATATAATTAAAATAAATATAAATAAAACCTACTATTAATAACTAAATAATTCCTATTTAAAACTAAATACTTACCTATAAAATAAACCCTAAGATAGCTACAATATAACTAATAGTTATATTGTAGCTAGTTTAGGGGTTATTTTTATTTTACAGGCAAGTTTGTATTTATTTTAACTTGGTAGAATAGTTACTAAATAGTTATTAACTATTTACTAACTACCTAGTTAAAATAAATACAAATTTACCTGTAAAATAAACCAAACCTGAGTTACACTAACACCTAACATTACACTACAATTAAATAAATTACCTAAATTAAATACAATGACCTAAATTAAAAAAAAAAACACACTAAATTACACAAAATAAAAAAAGAAATTATCAGATATTTAAACTAATTACACCTAATCTAATAGCCCTATCAAAATAAAAAAAGCCCCCAAAATAAAAAAAAAACCCTAGCCTAAACTAAACTACCAATAGCCCTTAAAAGAGCCTTTTGCGGTGCATTACCCCAAAGAAATCAGCTCTTCTACCTGTAAAAAAAATACAAACACCCCCCCAACAGTAAAACCCACCACCCACACAACCAACCCCCAAATAAGCCCCCCCTAAAAGCGCAGTTGTATGGGCATTTAGCTCTTTTTCAATTGCCCAAACCCTAATCTAAAACTAAAACCCACCCAATAAACCCTTAAAAAACCTAACACTAACCGAAGATCTACTTACAGTTTTGAAGACTGGACATCCATCCTCAACGAAGCCGGTAGAAGTCCTCAGCGATGCGGCAAGAAGTCCTCAACGAAGCGGGAGAAGTCTTCATCCAAGCCGGCAGAAGTGGTCCTCCAGACGTGCAGAAGTCTTCATCCAGACAGCATCTTCTATCTTCATCCATCCAGCGCGGAGCGGGTCCATCTTCAAGACTTCTGGCACGGAGCATCCTCTTCTTCTGACGACTAATGACGAATGAAGGTTCCTTTAAATGATGTCATACAAGATGGCGTCCCTTGAATTCCGATTGGCTGATAGAATTCTATCAGCCAATCGGATTTAAAGGTGAAAAAATCATATTGGCTGATGCAATCAGCCAATAGGATTGAGCTTCAATCCTATTGGCTGATCCGATCAGCCAATATGATTGAGCTTGCATTCTATTGGCTGATTGGAACAGCCAGCAGAATGCGAGCTCAATCCTATTGGCTCATTGGATCAGCCATTAGGATTTTGTCACCTTTAATTCCGATTGGCTGATAGAATTCTATCAGCCAATCGGAATTCAAGGGACGCCATCTTGGATGACGTCACTCAAAGGAACATTCATTCGGGAAGAAGACTTTGTTTGAAGAGGATGCTCCGCGATGGATGTCTTGAAGATGGACCCGCTCCGTGCAGGATGGATGAAGATAGAAGATGCCGTCTGGATGAAGACTTCTGTCCGTCTGGAGGACCACTTCTGCCGGCTTGGATGAAGACTTCTCCCGGCTTCATTGAGGACTTCTTGCCACTTCGCTGAGGACTTCTTCCGGCTTTGTTGAGGATGGATATCGGGTCTTCAAAACTGTAAGTGGATCTTCGGGGGTTAGTGATTTTTTAAGGGTTTATTGGGTGGGTTTTAGTTTTAGATTAGGGTTTGGGCAATAGAAAAAGAGCTAAATGCCCTTTTAAGAGGAATGCACATCCAAATGCCCTTTTCAGGGCAATTGGGAGCTTAGGTTTTTTTAGTTAGGATTTTATTTGGGGGGTTGGTTGTGTGGGTGGTGGGTTTTACTGTTGGGGGGTTGTTTGTATTTTTTTTTACAGGTAAAAGAGCTGATTTCTTTGGGGCAATGCCCTGCAAAAGGCCCTAAGGGCTATTGGTAGTTTAGTTTAGGCTAGGGGGGGGTTATTTTGGGGGGGCTTTTTTATTTTGATAGGGCTATTCAATTAGGTGTAATTAGTTTAAATATTTGATCATTTATTTTTTTATTTTGTGTAATTTAGTGTTTGTTTTTCTTTGTAATTTAGGTAATTGTATTTAATTAATTTAATGTATTTAATTGTAGTGTAAGGTTAGGGGTTAGTGTAACTCAGGTTAGGTTTTATTTTACAGGTAAATTTGTATTTATTTTAGCTAGGTAGTTAGTAAATAGTTAATAATTATTTAGTAACTATTCTACCTAGTTAAAATAAATACAAACTTGCCTGTAAAATAAAAATAAACCCAAAGCTAGCTACAATGTAACTATTAGTTATATTGTAGTTAGCTTAGGGTTTATTTTATAGGTAAGTATTTAGTTTTAAATAGGAATTATTTAGGTAATGATAGGAATTTTTATTTAGATTTATTTGAAATATATTTAATTTAGGGGGTGTTAGGGTTAGACTTAGGTTTAGGGGTTAATAAATTTAGTATAGTGGCGGGGATGTGGGGGCGGCAGATTAGGGGTTAATAAATGTAGGTAGGTGGCGGCGATGTTAGGAGTGGCAGATTAGGGGTTAATAATAGTTTACTAGTGTTTGCGAGGCGTGAGTGTGGCGGTTTAGGGGTTAATATGTTTATTATAGTGGCGGTGATGTCGGGAGTGGCAGATTAGGGGTTAATAATTTTATTTTAGTGTTTGCGATGCAGGAGGGCCTTGGTTTAGGGGTTAATAGGTAGTTTATGGGTGTTAGTGTACTTATTAACACTTTAGTTATGATTTTTATGCTACACCTTTGTAGTGTAAAACTCATAACTACTGACTTTAGATTACGAATCTTGCGGGATAGGCTGTACCACTCACTTTTTGGCCTCCCAGAAAAAGCTTGTAATACCGGTGCTATGGAAGTCCTATTGAAAAATGACTTTACGCAAATTGCGTAAGTTTAGGTGCCCCTAAACCTGCAAGGCTCGTAATATCAGCGGTAGTGAAAAAGCAGCGTTATGAGCCTTAACACTGCTTTTTCACTCATACCGCAAAACACGTAATCTAGCCGATATTTAGGAAAATATTTTTCTTACCTGGGGTATAGACTTTTTTCAAATTGACTGCTCTTTCATAAAATTTTCGTGGGCAAAATTAGGCTTGCAAGGTCGTAAAATGCTGAAGTTTATTGTGTCATTTTTGGCGAGAGAATTTTTTTTGGCGCGAAGGTACGTCCGGTGACGCAAATTCGTCATTTCCGGTACCTTAGTTGACACCGAGTTTCTTTGCACAAGGTTGCGTCTGCAATGACGTGAGAGTGTGTCTTTTACGGATGTTGTTAGCTCCAAAAAATTTCATTTTGCGTTGTGCGTCATACTTGGTGCCAAATAATATTCAGTATTTAAAACCCCATTCCTATATGCCTCTTGCCTTTTTCTATGTCAGAGGGCTATGCTGTTTGCATTTTTCCCATTCCTGAAACTGCCATATAAGGAAATTGATAATTTTGCTTTATATGTTGTTTTTTCTCTTACATTTGCAAGATGTCTCAATTTGATCCTGTCTCAGAAACCACTGTTGGAACCCTGCTGTCTGATAACAGCTCTATCAAAGCTACGTGTATCTGTTGTAAATTTGTGGAGATTATATCTCCAGCTCTGGTATATAATAGTTGTCATGATAAGCTTTTACATGCAGAGAATGTATCCATCAGTAATAGTACAATGCCTGTTGTTCCTTCAACATCTAATGTACATGATATCCGACAACATACTGAATTACCCTCCTCTGATAAGGATCTATCTGATTCAGAAGATCCTTTCTCAGATATTGTCACTGACAAATCTACTTATTTATTTAAAATGGAGTACATTCGTTCCTTGTAAAAAGAGGTGTTGATTACATTGGATATTGAGGAAACTGGTCCTCTTGATACTGAAAACTAGTAGACGTTTAAATTCTGTTTATAAACCTCCTGTGGTTACTCCAGATGTTTTTCCAGTTCCTGATGCTATTTCTGAATTGATATGATTTCTAAGGAATGTAATAAGCCTGGTACTTCTTTTATCCCTTCTTCAAGGTTTAAAAAATTCTATCCTTTGCCAGCAGTTAGATTGGAGTTTTGGGAAAAGATCTTCAAAGTTGATGGGGCTATTTCTACTCTTGCCAAACATACTACTATTCCTATGGAAGATAGTACTTCCTGTAAGGACCCTTTAGATAGGAAACGTGAATCTTATCTTAGGAAAGCTTATTTATATTCTGGCTATCTTCTCAGGCCTGTCATTTCTATGGCTGAGTATAGATCAAATGTATAGAGGCGCTGGTCTTGAATCTCGTGTATATTGACGTGCACACTGAAGAAAGAAACTTAACTTGTGATTTGCAGGAGTTAACAACAAAATAATGTGCAGTATACTCACTCCGAAAAATTTCAGAGTTCAGCTTCTTCAAAAGGATCTCTGTCCCAGTTTTCCCACACTGTGCTTTAGTATCTGTAGATAATGGAAATTGCACTGCAGGTAATTGTATCTTTTGCTGAATAAAATGTGCAATATACTCACTCCGATAAATTCGGAATCCGGCTCCTCAAAAAGTGGTAGGTAGCTTTAAATTACTTCCAAGAAAGGCAGCAAAATACTTGTTGTAACAAACAAATATTTATTAAAACATAATTAAAAGGCTCTTTTTTGGCTTGGCTCTACGCGTTTCAACGACTGAATCGTCTTTTTCAAGAGCAGTAAAAAACAATTGGAATTTACTGCTCTTGAAAAAGACGATTCAGTCGTTGAAACGCGTAGAGCCAAGCCAAAAAAGAGCCTTTTAATTATGTTTTAATAAATATTTGTTTGTTACAACAAGTATTTTGCTGCCTTTCTTGGAAGTAATTTAAAGCTACCTACCACTTTTTGAGGAGCCGGATTCCGAATTTATCGGAGTGAGTATATTACACATTTTATTCAGCAAAAGATACAATTACCTGCAGTGCAATTTCCATTATCTACAGATACTAAAGCACAGTGTGGGAAAACTGGGACAGAGATCCTTTTGAAGAAGCTGAACTCTGAAATTTTTCGGAGTGAGTATACTGCACATTATTTTGTTGTTAACTCCTGCAAATCACAAGTTAAGTTTCTTTCTTCAGTGTGCACGTCAATATACACGAGATTCAAGACCAGCACCTCTATACATTTGATCTATATTCTACTCACAGTCCTGTTGGGAGAGACTGTTAGAGGGCGGCGGTCACTTAAGAGGGGAGTATTGTGCTCTATTCTAGTCATTCTGTACATTGTGTTGTTAACATCTAACATATCTGTATAGTCTTTGTTATTTCTATGGCTGATGTTGCAACTTTTTGGTTGGAAAGTTTAGCGCAAGAGGAAATGGATCCTGATTTGTCTAGCATTGTTTGCTTGCTTCAACATGCAAATCATTTTATCTGTGATGTTATTTTTGATATCATCAAAATTGATGTTAAATCTATGTCTTTAGCTATTTTAGCTAGAAGAGTTTTGTGTCTTAAATGTTAAAATGCTGACATGGTATCTAAGTCTAGATTACTATCTCTTTCTTTCCAAGCTAATAATTTATTTGGTTCTCAGTCGATTATTTCAACTGTCACGGGGGGAAGGGAATTTTTTTTGCCTCAGGATAAAAGACCTACCGGTAAATCTAAAGCTTCTAACTGTTTTAGTTCCTTTCGACAAAATAAGGAAAAGAAACCTAATTCTTCCCCCAAAGAATCTGGTTCCAATTGAAAACCTTCTTCAAGTTGGAGTAAATCCAAACGTTTTAAGAAACCAAAGCCAGCCCCCAAGTCTGCATGAAGGTGCGGCCCTCATTCCAGCTCAGCTGGTAGGGGGCAGATTAAGATTCTTCCAAAACATTTGGGCAGATTCTGTCCAAAATCAATGGATTCAGAGTATTGTCTCTCAAGGGTACTGAATAGGATTCAGAGTAAGACATCCTGTGAGAAGATTTTTTCTCTTACGCATCCCAGCAAATCCAGTAAAGGCTCAGGCTTTTCTGAAGTGTGTTTCAGACCTGGAGCTTTCAGGGGTAATCATACCAGTTCCGTTTCAGGAACAGGGTCTAGGGTTTTATTCAAATCTATTCATTGTCCCAAAGAAAGAAAATTAATTCAGGCCAGTTCTGGATCTGACAATTTTGAATCATTTTGTAAGAGTGCCAACTTTCAAAATGGTGACTATAAGGACTATTCTGCCTTTTGTTCAGTAAGGGCATTATATGTCCACGATAGACTTACAGGATGCATAGCTTCATATTCTGATTCATCCAGACCACTATCAGTTTATGATATTCTGTTTTCTAGACAAGTATTACCAATTTGCTGCTCTTCCATTTGGCCTAGTGACAGCTCCAGAATCTTTTCAAAGGTTCTCGGTGCCCTACTCTCTGTAATCAGAGAACGGGGTATTGCGGTGTTTCCTTATTTGGACGATATCTTGGTACTAGCTCAGTCTTTACATTCTGCAGAATCTCACACGAATTAGACATGTGCGTTTCGATTTGGAACAAATCGAAATTCGGACGAATTTCTTAAATTCGGAGATTTGGATCTATTCGGATTTCCGAATTACGGTAGTACCGAATCTACTGAATAAATCTGAATTAGTTTGGATTTATTCGTTACATTCGGATGGCCATGGATTACACTAGTATTGTACAGTATATTAGGTTATACTCACTCTGCTATGGGTTACACTTAATATACAGTACATAATACTAGTCTAATACACAGCATATCCCACCTAACACATACCAAAATTCTGAATTTCCGAACTGAACTGAATCCAGCCAAATTTATTCTAATCCGAATGAATCCGAAACGAATTCATTCAAATTTTTCCGAATTCGAATCGATCCGAACCGAAATTAGAAAATATCCGAATCGATCCAAACCGAAACGAAACAAACTTTTCGGCCATGCACAAGTCTAACGCGAATCAACTAGTGTTGTTTCTTCAAAGACAGGGTTAGAGGATCAATTTACCAAAAAGTTCCTTGATTCCTCAGACAAGGGTCATCTTTTTAGGTTTCCATGACTCTGTCTCTAACAGACAAGAGATGATTAAAATTGGTTTCAGCTTGTCGAAACCTTCAGTCTCAATTATTACGTTCAGTAGCTATGTGCATGGAAGCTTTAGGTCTCATGACTGCATCATCGGACGCGATCCCCTTTGCTCGTTTTCATATGAGATTCCTCCAGCTTTGTATGCTGAATCAATGGTGTAGGGATTATACAAATATATCACAATTAATATCCTTAAATCCCAATGTTCGACTCTCTCTGACTTGGTGGTTAGATCACCATTGTATAGTTCAAGGGGCCTCTTTTGTTCGTCCAACCTGGACTTTGATCACGACAGATGCATGTCTTTCAGGTTGGGGAGCTGTCTGGGGATCTCTGACAGCACAAGGGGTTTGAAAATCTCAAGAGGCGAGGTTACCAATCAATATTTTAGAACTCCGTGCTATTTTCAGGGCTCTTCAGGTTTGGCCTCTGTGGAAGAGAGAACCGTTAATTTGTTTTCAGACAGACAACATCAGAACTGTGGCATATGTCAATCATCAGGGTGGGACTCACATTCCCCAAGCTATAAAAGAAGTATCTCAGATACTTGTTTGGGCGGAATCCAGCTCCTGTCTAATTTCTGCGGTTCATATGCCAGGTGTAGACAATTGGGAAGCGGATTATCTCAGCCGTCAGACTGACATCCAAGGGAGTGGTCACTCCATCCAGATGTGTTTTCTCAGATTGTTCAGAGGTGGGGTCTTCCAGAAATAGATCTGATGGCTTCCCATCTAAACAAGAAACTTCGCAGGTACCTGTCCAGGTCCAGGGATCCTCAGGCGGAGGCGGTGGATGTGTTAGCAGTTCCTTGGTGTTAGCAACCTGCTTATATTTTCCCGTCTCTAGTTTTTCTTGTGATCGCCAAGATCATCATGGAACAATTGTTTGTGTTGCTGGTAGCTCCAGCATGGCCTCACAGGTTTTTGTATGTCCAGTTGCCAACCTTGGCCACTTCCTTTAAGACCAGACCTTCTGTCTGAAGGTCTGTTTTTCCATTAAGATCTCAAATCATTAAATTTGAAGGTATGGACATTGAATGCCTAGTGCTTAGTCATAGAGGTTTCTCTGTCTCAGTGATTAATACTATGTTACAGGCTTGTAAGTCTGTTTCTAGGAAGATTTATTATCGAGTTTGGAAGACTTATATTTCATGATGTTCTCATAAATTTTCCTGGCATTCTTTTAGAATTCCTAGAATTTTACAGTTTCTTCAGGATGGTTTGGATAAAGGTTTGTCTGCAAGTTCCTTGAAGGGACAAATCTCTGCTCTTTCTGCTTTATTTCACAGAAAGATTTCTAAGCTTCCTGATATTCACTGTTTTTTACAGGCTTTGGTCCATATCAAGCCTGTCATTAAATCAATTTCTCCTTCTTGGAGCCTTAATTTGGTTTTGAAGGCTTTACAGGCTCCTCCGTTTGAGCCTATGCATTATTTGGACATTAAACTACTTTCTTGGAAAATGTTGTTCCTTTTGGCCATCTCTTCTGCCAAAAGAGTTTCCGAATTATCTGCTCTTTCTTGTGAATCTCCTTTTCTGATTTTCCATCAGGATAAGGCAGTTTTGCGGACTGTATTTAAATTTCTACCTAAGGTTGTGAATTCTAACAACATTAATAGAGAAATTGTTGTTCCTTCTTTGTGTCCTAATCCTAAGAATTCTTTGGAGAGATCCTTACATTCTTTGGATGTTGTAAGAGCTTTGAAATATTATGTTAAAACTACTAAAGATTTCAGGAAGACTTCTAGTCTATTTGTTATCTTTTCTGGTTCTAGGATAGGTCAGAAGGCTTCTGCCATTTCCTTGGCATCTTGGTTAAAGCTTTTGATTCATCAGGCTTATTTGGAGTCGGGTCAGGCCCCGCCTCAGAGAATTACAGCTCATTCTACTAGATCAGTCTCCACTTCAAGGGCTTTTAAGAATGAAGCTTCAATTGATCAGATTTGCAAAGCAGCAACTTGGTCTTCTTTGTATACATTTACTAAATTCTACCGTTTTGATGTATTTGCTGCCTCGGAAGCAGTTTTTGGTAGAAAAGTTTTTCAGGCAGCTGTTTCAGTTTGATTCCTCTGCTTATGTTCAAGTTTTTTCTTTTAATTTATGAGAATAAACTTATATTTTGGGTTGTGGATAAATTTTTTCAGCGGAAAATTATGTTATTATTTTTATCCCTCCTTCTCTAGTGACTCTTCTGTGGAGTTCAACATCTTGGGTATTACTATCCCATACGTCACTAGCTCATGGACTCTTGCCAATTACATGAAAGAAAACATAATTTATCTAAGAACTTACCTGATAAATTAATTTATTTCATATTGGCAAGAGTCCATGAGACCTACCCTTTTTATGGTGGTTATGATTTTTTGTATAAAGCACAATTATTTCCAATTTCCTTTTTTGATATATTTTACTCCTTTCTTGCATTTTACTCCTTTCTTTATCACCCCACTACTTGGCTATTCGTTAAACTGAATTGTGGGTGTGGTGAGGGTGTATTTATAGGCATTTTGAGGTTTGGGAAACTTTGCCCCTCCTGGTAGGATTGTATATCCCATACGTCACTAGCTCATGGACTCTTGCCAATATGAAATAAATGAATTTATCAGGCAAGTTCTTACATAAATTATGTTTTATTTTGGGGGGGCGATTGGCGCAACTTTTTTCATTAACCAGAGATCTGATCTCTGGTGAATGATTTCTTGCGCTAAGTGTAAAAGTGAGCTCACGGTAGCATTAACCATCCACTTGTAATGGCTGGTTATTTAAAGGGACAGTCTACACCAGAATTTTTATTGTTTAAAAAGATAGATAATCCCTTAATTACCCATTCCCCAGTTTTGCATAACTAACACTGTTAAAGAAATATATATTTTACCTCTGTGATTACATTGTATCTAAGACTCTGCAGACTGCCCCCATATATTTCAGTTCTTTTGACAGACTTGCATGTAAGCCAATCAGTGCTGACTCCTAGTTAACTCCACGGGTGTGAGCACAATGTTATATGACACACATGAGATAACACCCTCTAGTTGTGAAAAAAATGCCAAAATGTATTCAGATAAGAGGCGGCCTTCAAGGGCTAAGAAATTAGCATATGAGCATACCTAGGTTTAGCTTTCATTTAAGACTACCAAAAGAACAAAGCAAAACTGAATGTAAAAGTAAATTGAAAAGTTGTTTAAAAATATATCTGAGTCATGAAAGTTTTTTTTTTTTTTACTAGACTGTCGCTTTAACATTCCCTGATAAAGGGACAAATTTGCCTCTTTACCAGCGAATGTTAAGATAGTGCCTCACTTGTAATCTAGCCCTTTAAAAGCAGAACAAGAAAGTATGTTTTTCATACAAACAAACAAAGAAAAAAAAAGGGTTATGACCCCTGGAGATAGAGAGGCCTTCTGGTTTTCACATGGGTTGGTCCATGGTGTAGTGTTTCCTAACTTATTTGAGGCAGGATTTGTAGTATTCCATATGAGAAGGGCCTGAATTCTCTGTAAAAAATAAACCCATACACCTATGAGATGCCTCAGTTAAAAGAGATTATATGGTGCTGTAGAGACCACATAGTAAAAGAAAAACTGATGATTTCTAAAAAAAAAATGTGACATAAAAAATATTTTGAAAGTAGTTGAGAACATTGGTATATGTTATAGAATTAAGCAATTTAATGATATAAGTAAATTATAAAGTTGTTTAAAATTGAATGCTCTGGGGTCGAATTATCAAAGACTGGCGGACATCGCCGAATGCCGCTGCCAGCATTTAGCATTGCACAAGCAGTTCTGTTGAACTGCTTGTGTAATGCCGCCCCCTGCTGTTTCTGGCCAATCGGCCGCTAGCAGGTGGTGTCAATCAACATGATTGTATCTGATTGGGTTAATTGCTGTCCGCCACCTCATAGGCGGACTAGTTAAGGAGCATTGGGGCCGATTGACCGCTTGGTAAATGGGCCCCAGAGAGCAAGTTTGTGAGTACTGTGCGTAAGAACTTTTTATAGAAATGGTAGTTTATTCATGTAATAGGCTTACAATGTCATTGACAAATACTATAAAAGAATTAAATAATGCCTGACCTATGCACTGGGCTCTAGAGGTTCTTTCTAGACTTCATTAACATCCAGGTTTGTTTTCCTTAAAGTTATGGATACTCTATTGTGAGTGAAGATGTGGGGTGGAGTTTGACTATGATTGCTACTACATAGAGTATGGAGGTTGGAAACAGTGATAAATCAGTCTCTGGCATTATGATTTTTAATTTATTTATTTAATTATTTATTTATTTCATGAGGGAGTTCAGCAAGGTAAATTTACTAATAACGTAAAGATATTCATTTCCGCTAATTCTTTAACTAAATGAGTGATACATTTCCTGATTATTCATTTTGATAATTTCCCTTTATAATAGTCTCAGAGTCTAATGATCTAAATGTCTCCACTCAAACAAAATGATCTAAAATGATCCATCAGTGCTATGAGGTCCATTATAGGATGATTTAAAGGCACATTTTTAGCACTGTGCATCTTGATAAGGGGTGTAACTTATATTTCTGTATGCCAATGCAAGATACATTCATACAGGTTAATGCTCAACACAATTCAAAAGCACTGTAAAATTCATAATCATGTAATGCCTACAAACTTGTAGAATAGTACACATCCTAATATGTGTTAAAAAAACTGCTACAAAATTCAAATTTACTTTATGCCATACAAAGTATCCTTAAATTGCGCAAAAAAAAAAATCATATTCAATGTAAATGGTAAAACTTGTATTTAACGTACATGGTAGTAAATAAGATGTGAAGATTCAAAGGGATCTATATATTCCCATTGTGAAATATTTATTGCAGCATTAGTGAGCATGCTGAACTGGGTCGTTCCTTGGGCGTTCATGGAGTTTCCTTGCAATTGGTATTGGAATTATCTAATAATACAATGCCTGTAAGTCTCAAAGTTTTGTATCACCTACTGTAGGCTGGTGTATTTGTTTCAAAATACACATAATGCTTATTAATGTGAAGAAAAAAGACAAGATATTATTAGCATAACTGAAACCTGGTGGGATGATTCACATGACTAGGTTGGGTGGTAGGATTCTCTGAATAGAAAAGTCTTCAGTAGGCAATAAGGCCTACCTTATTTAGGGATAGGTGTAACAAATTCCGACCTTAGACCTACAATTTATAAAGATACAAGTGATAATGTAGAGATACTTTCTGTGGAACTAAAGAGTGGGGGGGAGGAAATAAATATGATTGGGTACATGGTACAAGCCCATCAACATGTGGCATGGAGGAAACTCAACTGCTAATGCAAATAGAAAAGGCTGCTAATAATACCAGTGTTTTAATTATGGGAGATTTTAATTTCCCTCCAAATAAATTGTGCCAATGAAACTAGCAATACAACTGAGGGGGATATATTTTAAAATATGCTCAAAGATCACTTCATGCCACAATTAATAGAGGAGCTAACTAGAAATAAAACTATACTGAAAGAAGATTTAGGCAACAGTGTTTAACCCTTTGGCTGCTAAACCATTTCCCACCTGGGTGCTAATATTTCCTTTTCTTGTTTTTCTTTTTGAAATTTTTTTTTTTACTTTTTTATCTTTTTTTACAGACTCTCAAGACTTAGACTGTTGGAAAGGTTAGGCGATTACCTTTCCAACAGTGGGTCTTGGGGGTCTGTAGCTGCTTAGATGCCTGAGATACAGGCTTCTAAGCAGCATGCCCCCTCCTCCTATACTTAACATTGTTAAGTATAAATAAAGTTGCACAGTGACGTCATCACGTAATTGCACGTGACGTCACCGCGCATCACGTGAAGCCCCGGCAATGCCTGTCACTCTACAGGCATGATCGCCGGGGTAGGAGCAGTAAGGAGCCCCAGATCTCCCTCAAGGTGGGAGAGTGCTCATGACGGCTCTGAGCCGTCATTAGCACCAGAGTGAGAAACTCTGTGACAGCTCAGAGCCGTCATTAGCACTCAAAGGGTTAAAACACGGTCACATTTGAAATAACTTTCCATAAGCAGTGTTATAATGGTTCAACCAAGACTTTTAATTTTAAGAAAGCAAACTTAAATAGCATAAATTGGGACAAATTATTCTCAAATAAAAATGCAGAGGATAAATGGAGAGCATTGAAAACTTTCTTAAATAAATATAAACATTAACACATACCACATGGTTATAAAGGTAAAGAAATCCATCCAAGCCAATGTGGCTGGATACAAATGTGTTAAGATAAATTACCAAAAAACGTAGGGCGTTTAAATTATTTAAAGAAAATAGTACAGACTTAACATTCCAAATTTGGGCCAGATTACAAGTGGAGCGCTATTGAACACTCCCGCTCGAGCATTAACTCTGATAGAAGTAAGTTTTTGCGCGTGTTGGGTTGTGCTCATATTACAGGTTGAAATGAAACTATTTTCCCCTGCGCGCTAACCCGATGAGTGCAAAAAGCCAAACTTACAATATCATGTGTGCGATAACCTATTTCCCCATAGATGTCAATTGAGCAAAAAGAGTGGAAATGACCCTACTTATGTGCAAACCTGATCACATATACATACATATCCATATATATATATAGTCCATATGTAGAAAGTAACAGCACCACTGCATCAATATTCTTAAAGGTGAATTATTTCTTTATTGGTGATATCACAACCATTAAAACAGCGACGTTTCGGACCTACATGGTCCTTAATCATGCATAGTTAAAACACAGTAAAACACACATTTAAAAAGGGTGGTTTGACCAATCAGATTTCAGCTCACATTATTAATTGAATTAACCCATACCTATCCAGGCATGATAATACAAGTATTTACTTTTTCTATTAGTGGCCTCTAGTGGTACCATATTGAATGTCACCCTATTTCAATATCAAAATTCATAAAAACAAATACAAATCATAGTCCCTATTCAGACCATAAGGATGTAATGTATTTAATTTCTTGATCCACCAGACCTCCTTTTGTTTTAATTTAAGTTCTCTGTCGCCCCCTCTTCTATGTATAGGAATGTGATCGATTACTTGGAAGCGCAGCTGACTAACTGTATGTCCCATTTGGGTAAAATGTGCAGATACTGGTAAAGACATGTCTTTAGATTTAATTGATGCCTTGTGCTGACTAAACCTATCCCTAGCAGCCTGAGTGGTCTCTCTGATGTAACAGAGGCCACATGGACATTTGAGTAGATAGATTGCATAATTTGTTTGACAAGTGTATAAACCATTGATGGTATACTGTTTACGCTTATCATTCTGGGCCAAAAATGTACCTCTAATTACTGAATTACATTGTGCACAGTGGAGACATGGATAACATCCTTTATTGGGAGTGGTCAAATAATTAATATCAGACTGTTTAGTTGTCCCCACATCTGCCCTAACTAGATTATCCCTTAGGTTTCTCACCCGTCTGTATGATGGCATTGGTGGTAATTTAAAAGACTCAATTTCTGGATTAAATTTTGATAGTAGATGCCAGTGTTTCCTCACTGCTTTGAAAATGTGTTGGCTTCGCTGGCTATATTCCATAGTAAGCACTAATCTGTTTACATCATTTTTGGTTTTGGGTTTAGCTTTACTTTTATCAAGATCTGTAATATTTTTATTGATAATCTCCTGAGGATAACCTCTTTGGATAAACTTATTACCCATAGATTCTAACCTGTAAGGCAGTCTATCCTGATCACTGACTATCCTCTTGGTGCGTAATAACTGACTTCTTGGGATAGAATTGTCTGCAGTTAGAGATTGACAAGCAAAAAGGATTAGTGCTGGAAGCAGAGCGGGGAATGGAAACAAAATATACGTTGGAAATGTTGAAAACCACTAAAGAAGAAATTGATACATTGTTGGCTCAATATCGCTCAGATCTTGAGGAGAGGAAAAGATTGAAGTTTGTACGCGATGAGCTTGACTACACCAATCACAGAGTATACAACTGGTCACATGACCACACGTCAAGACAACGTGAATCACGTGACGTACCACACTGGAGGAGAATGCCGAGAGCGCTAACAGAGCAGGACAGAATGGCCGAAGGATCATCTTCTGGGGAAAGTTTTTTAGATTCTGGCTCGGAAGGAGACACCGGAGGGGAGGGCGGAAGCACCCCTGATCCCAAAGAGCAGCGGATGTATACACGGAGCTCCTGGAACCAAAACCGGCAGATGCCGAGACGCCAGCGAGGAGGGAGGTTCCGGCGAGGTATGCGGAAATAGAGGTAAATGAACTGCCTGATTACATTTCCCCCATACAGGACAAGGAGAGTCTGGTAATCAATATCTCGGAATACAAGCTAACTGAGACGGAACATAGTTTGTTAATGAAAGGACTTTCCTTCTGTCCTACTACGGACTGTCATGAATTTGAAGTCGATAAGGACTTGTACAAATTTTTTAGAATGCTCAGGCTAAAAGCTATGTATGGTGGTAATAATACAAATAATGTGGGTGTTGAAAGCACAATAAATGAAGGTGTTATGCAAACAAATCCCCTTGATTTGAAATATCTTAACTTATATAAAAAGTCTCCATTTATACCTCCTACCAGTAATTATGGTGTGCAAACTTTTATTAAGTTTGTGCAACAGGATATTAGTAACTTGATGAAAAAAATGAATTTAAATCCAGAAATGAAAAATTATAACTTAACAAGAGAAGAATATAAAGCTATGTTGTCCTTAAAAAACAACAAGAATATTACAATAAAGAACGCTGATAAGGGCGGAGCTGTTGTAATATTGGACACTAAATATTATATTCAGGAAAATTTACATCAACTCTCTGATGGAGGGGTTTATGAAGTATTAGACCATAATCCTCTTGTGGAAATACAAAAAGAGTTAAAAACAATTCTTGATAGGGCATTCCAATGTAGTACTATAACTAAACAGGTATTTGATTTTCTTTATAAAAAACATCCCATAACACCAGTTTTTTATACTTTGCCCAAGGTTCACAAGAATATGTCATCCCCACCAGGGCGGCCCATTGTGGCATGTACAGAGTCTGTTTTTTCAAATGTGTCAATATTTCTGGATAGAATTCTTTTTCCAATGGTTTAAGAACAGAAGTCTTTTATAAAAGACACTAATGATTTCCTGATAAAATTAGAAAAGGTAAAAATGGAAGAAAATTGGTTTATCTTTTCTCTAGATGTGGTTAATCTATATACATCTATCCCTCACGAGGCAGGCCTTGACACCATAAAAAGTTTTTTGAACAACAGTAAATTGTATGATCTAACACAGATAGATTTTATTGATGATCTGTTAAGACTTGTCTTATACTGCAATTATTTTCTGTTTCAGGACACTTACTACATGCAGAAGAGAGGTACGGCCATGGGCTCCAATGTAGCCCCCTCATATGCCAATTTGTTTATGAGTGGCTTTGAAAATAAATTTGTCTATGCTAATAAGTCATTCAATCACTGTTGTAAGCTTTGGCTAAGGTATATAGACGATATTTTTGGCATATGGGGGGGCTCATTGGAGTCCCTGATACAGTTTGTGGAGGAAATCAATGCCTCAATGATAAACATCAAATTTACATTGACATATTCATCACATGAGATTAATTTTCTTGATACCACTATCTACATACAAGATGATAAATTGAACACTGATCTCTTTACTAAACCCACGGATAGAAATACCCTTTTGAGGTATGAAAGCTTTCATCCTGAGACAGTGTTCAATTCTATCCCAAGAAGTCAGTTATTACGCACCAAGAGGATAGTCAGTGATCAGGATAGACTGCCTTACAGGTTAGAATCTATGGGTAATAAGTTTATCCAAAGAGGTTATCCTCAGGAGATTATCAATAAAAATATTACAGATCTTGACAAAAGTAAAGCTAAACCCAAAACCAAAAATGATGTAAACAGATTAGTGCTTACTATGGAATATAGTCAGCGAAGCCAACACATTTTCAAAGCAGTGAGGAAACACTGGCATCTACTATCAAAATTTAATCCAGAAGTTGAGTCTTTTAAATTACCACCAATGCCATCATACAGACGGGTGAGAAACCTAAGGGATAATCTAGTTAGGGCAGATGTGGGGACAACTAAACAGTCTGATATTAATTATTTGACCACTCCCAATAAAGGATGTTATCCATGTCTCCACTGTGCACAATGTAATTCAGTAATTAGAGGTAAATTTTTGGCCCAGAATGATAAGCGTAAACAGTATACCATCAATGGTTTATACACTTGTCAAACCAATTATGCAATCTATCTACTCAAATGTCCATGTGGCCTCTGTTACATCAGAGAGACCACTCAGGCTGCTAGGGATAGGTTTAGTCAGCACAAGGCATCAATTAAATCTAAAGACATGTCTTTACCAGTATCTGCACATTTTACCCAAATGGGACATACAGTTAGTCAGCTGCGCTTCCAAGTAATCGATCACATTCCTATACATAGAAGAGGGGGCGACAGAGAACTTAAATTAAAACAAAAGGAGGTCTGGTGGATCAAGAAATTAAATATATTACATCCTTATGGTCTGAATAGGGACTATGATTTGTATTTGTTTTTATGAATTTTGATATTGAAATAGGGTGACATTCAATATGGTACCACTAGAGGCCACTAATAGAAAAAGTAAATACTTGTATTATCATGCCTGGATAGGTATGGGTTAATTCAATTAATAATGTGAGCTGAAATCTGATTGGTCAAACCACCCTTTTTAAATGTGTGTTTTACTGTGTTTTAACTATGCATGATTAAGGACCATGTAGGTCCGAAACGTCGCTGTTTTAATGGTTGTGATATCACCAATAAAGAAATAATTCACCTTTAAGAATATTGATGCAGTGGTGCTGTTACTTTCTACATATGGACTGTATTTGTTTGGGTTTTTGCTGATAGCCCATTGTAACGAGCACACAGCCAGGTAAAAAAGCTCAATAGTGCTGGACTCTATCTGTTTATTTTGTATATATATATATATATATATATATATATATATATATATATATACATGAACTGAGATCTCATATGTTTGAGCCCTTATAACTAAGGATGGGTGAATGTGCTGAAAGTGTAATTAGTTTTGTAGAACGAATAGTCCTGTGGACATTCGCTTTGGGCAAACGAATGTTGATAAGAATGAAAATCCATTAAAATTCGATAATCAAATGTTATTTCTGGTTTTCAAATGTTACTTTAATGTTTGAATATTCATAATTAGATACTATTCGAGTGGGGAATATAGTAAATTGATACATATAGATAGAAATATATAAATGTGTGTGTTTTTATTTTGAAAATATTGCATAATTCGAATATTACATTTAAATAAAGCATTAGAAATACTATTACAAATATATCAATTCAAATGTTTCGAATTTGAATACTGCATATTTCCAAGGCAGTTCTTTGGGACAAGAGGTCACAATGTAAGGCTAGAGGAAAGGAGATTGAATCTCCAGCAACGTAAACATTTTGTCACTGTAAGAACAACCAAAGTGTATGGCTTAGATAGATTTCTGGCTATAAACAGAATTTAGGGATATAATTGCTTGTGTTCATTTTTTTGGGCGTGAAGAAAATTGGAATGTAAAATTTACGTAACACGCTTCAGGTTGTGCTCTTTATGTCTAATGTGGCATTGAGTTAGTACACATGCAAAATTAGTTATTTTAAGGTGTGATATTTAAATATTAAATATAAAATATTTACATTAATTATTAATATTTTTCAATATTTTATATTTTTATAAATACATAATTGTTTATTGTAAGCTCAGTTGTCAGCTTCTTTAATGTAAGTCAGGTAGCCTTTATATGTTGAACTTAATGGACTTCTTTCATTATGAAGTAACTGGGTGGAGGCAGTGTAATATTTTCTAATATTATATAATTTTCTGCCATCCAAAGCAGAAATTAATTGCATAATTTAAAATAAATGTATTTAATGATAATTTCTGCAATGAAAATTGAATATGTTTAAAATTAATTAGCTAATTTTAGCTTGATATTGGCTAACATTTTAGTTGGGTGGTCAGTAAAATCAGCCGGGGGCTGCACCCGCTATAAAGGTCCTGGGGAGAACACTGTACTATGTTACAATTTTACATATTTGCAAAACTAGAAAGAAAAGCAAAGAAACACAGGTTGAGAAGAGAATAATTTGATATGGTTTTTTAAGAACAAACATCTAACAAAACGTGTCGGTCCAGTTCACAATCAAGTTGGATATTTAAGATTGGTAAAGTCCAAATATCTCCATTGGGTAACAGCTGGCAGTAAAAGGTAAGAGGAGAGGGAGGGAGAAAAGGGTTAAATAGTGGGAAAAGGAGAAGGGGCGGGGACGGAGGCAAGATATTTTAAGGGACATCTGGTTGAAGGGTGAGAGCAGTCTGTAAGTCATTTTTACTATTTTCCCATGTGAATTTAAGGTTGTGGAAGAAGGGGTAGGTTGTTAGCTTTATAGGACCCATATTCTTCTAAAGTGAGTGGATTTTCCATGTGCTCTATCCAGATATTTTTATTATATATATATATATATATATATATATATATATATATATATATATATATATATATATATATGATAATGGTAATGCAAAGTATATATCTATGCAGATGTATCTATAGGAATAGATATACAGGTATAGATATATTCAGATATATATTAGAATGTCTATTTAAAATAAAAATTCTGTATGTGAAGAACACTGGAATGTGAAATATGAATAACTCATGCGAGCGATAAGTGCTAGGTTTGTTTCCTCTTCGCTTTCCATTGACTTCTATGGGGAGAAAATGTTAGTGCGGTCATGATATCTGAAGTCCTTTAGTTAGCGCATGTTAAGTTTCGCTTGCACGCAAACGTTTTACTTTCAACTTGTAATAAGTGTGTTAATCCGCGCTTGCAAAATCTTTATTTCTGGCGGTGTTATCACTTGAGGGAAAGCCCTTAATATTTTGCCACTTGTAATCTATCCTAATTATGGATGTTTGACATGCCCTGTTCTCATACAATTTATTTTGTGAGAGTGGGGGGGGGGGGGGTAGGGGTTGGCACTGTATTTCTGCTTAGATAAATGTGGGGTGCGGATGTTACCTTACTAAACTTGAATGTAGGTGGACAGGTTCCATAGATGAGAACACTGTTTACTTGCAGATGGATAGAAGGGGGTAGATACTTACTCATATACTGTAATCATATTATGTCTAGTGATGTCGCAAATATATGCGATGTTCGATCCGCCCCCTATTCGTCATCATTGAGTAAACTTTGAACCTGTATCTCACAGTCTGCAGACACATTTCAGCCAATCAGCAGCAGACACTCCCTCCCAGACCCTCCCAGCTCCTGGACAGCAGCCATTTTAGATTCATTCTGATCCTGCATTCTTAGTGAGATGAGGGATAGTGTAGCTGCTGCTGATTTTATAGGGAAATTGATAGCTAGGCTAGTGTATTCAGTGTCCACTACAGTCCTGAAGGACTCATCTGATCTCTGCTGTAAGGGCAGCACCCCAAAAAGCCCTTTTTAGGACTAGAACATCTTTTTTTTTTTTGTCTGTGTAATTTTGACTGTGAAACATCAGTCTGCTAGTGTAATCTAATTGCTGTTGCCTGCTTGCAGTGCCACCACTCATATCTGTTGTAACAGTAGTGTAAATTTTGTAAAAAAAAACTTTTTTGACTGTGAAACATCAGTCTGCTAGTGTAATCTAATTGCAGTTGCCTGCCTGCCAGCGTGTGTGCCAGGCCTACTTGCTAAGTACCACCACTCATATCTGTTGTAACAGTAGTGTAAATTTTGTAAAAAAAAAACTTTTTTGACTGTGAAACATCAGTCTGCTAGTGTAATCTAATTTGCGTTGCCTGCCTGCCTGCCAGCGTGTGTGCCAGGCCCACTTGCCAACTAGTGCCACCACTCATATCTGTTGTAACAGTAGTATAAATTTTTTTAAAAAAAAACTTTTTTGACTGTGAAATATCAGTCTGCTAGTGTAATCTAATTTGCATTGCCTGCCTGCCAGCGTGTGTGCCAGGCCCACTTGCCAACTAGTGCCACCACTCATATCTGTTGTAACAGTAGTGTACATTTAAAAAAAAAAAATTTTGACTGTGAAACATCAGTCTGCTAGTGTAATCTAATTGCAGTTGCCTGCCTGCCAGCGTGTGTGCCAGGCCCACTTGCCAACTAGTGCCACCACTCATATCTGCTGTAATAGTAGTGTAAATTAAAAAAAAAAAACTTTTTTGACTGTGAAACATCAGTCTGCTAGTGTAATCTAATAGCAGTTGCCTGCCTGCCAGCGTGTGTGCCAGGCCCACTTGCCAACTAGTGCCACCACTCATATCTGTTGTAACAGTAGTGTAAATTTAAAAAAAAAAACTTTTTTGACTGTGAAACATCAGTCTGCTAGTGTAATCTAATAGCAGTTTGGTCTGTCACTGTGAAGCAGGCGTAACCCTTACACTACCTGAACGATACAACATCATACCTGATGTTTTAAAGCACGTTATTCCAAACAATTTAGGAATTTTAGGTGATTTATGCCCTTTATGGCTTAAAAACAGACTCTGCATCAACTATGTAATTTTCCATGGGAGTTTTGCCATGGATCCCCCTCCGGCATGCCACAGTCCAGGTGTTAGTCCCCTTGAAACAACTTTTCCATCACTTTTGTGGCCAGAAAGAGTCCCTGTGGGTTTTAAAATTCGCCTGCCTATTAAAGTCAATGGCGGTTCGCCCGGTTTGCTCGTTCGCAAACTTTTGCAGAGGTTCGCGACATCACTAATTATGTCTGCAGGTCTGGCAGTTTTATTTGTAGTGAATTTAACCTGTGTTGGAGGCAAGTTAGAAAACATTGAAAACACAATAAATTGATTCATATGTTTTTAAAAAAATTATGGTTATAAATGTCAGCTGCATCATGATTGCGTGTTTCTCCATTGCAGCTGGGACGAACATTTATGCCAATTGGGGGAATAGCAACACAAAGGTTGGAATACACATCATTTAAGGTCTTTTGAAAGAAAATTTCACAGCCTACATATTTAAAAAAAAAAAAAAATGCAGCGAGAGGAAGAAAGAGATGATTGAGGGGAAAAGAAAGCCAGAGAGTGATAGGAAAGAGAGAGATGGTGGAAGAAGAAACTGTAGATAAATATATCATACCCATATCGTGCAAAATTGGTCCAGAATTTCATGATCCTTTTGCTAAATACCTTTTCTGATTCTGTATAATTATTACTTGCAATTAAAGGTTTTCCAAAAAGTATAGGTAATTCTGCACCATGCACAGTGCCCATCCACTCAGGCCAAACTTCGTTAGATATACGATGATCATATACATAGAAGTATACACTGTTTTTATGCTCTGACAACTTGTTTGCAAACAACTTTGTAGGGCAAAGGAAGAAATGGTCTGTTACAACCTGTTCCATAGCCTTCCGATTTTTTTCTTGATTATCTACATCCTCCCAGTTTGTATACTGCAATAGTATGGACTCTGTAGCGAGGTCCCCAAATGAATGAAAGTAATGCCTCAATCCTGCCTGAAGCTGTGTAAATGTAATCAAACTCTCATTTTTTAAGCTAAAACCGGGAACCCCCATTATTGCAAACGGGTTTCCATCATCCTTTGTTACTCCTAATAAAAGGCTTTTTTCTTTTAATGTCTGGTTAATTAGTTTATTTAGATAGTCACTTAGGAAGTCCTTATCTATAACTGGTGCAAATATTAGTAGACTGTCACTATTCTTAACTGAAAGTTGCTTTTCAGTTAGTTCCATAGCATCTATATTTTGCAAACATGTCACTACTGCATCATCATCTTTAAGAGGGCATCCGAGGTATTGTGCTAATTTAAGAGTGGATCTTCTTACCTTATCATGTAATCCAAAATCTGCAAAAACTGAACCACTTTGGATAATTGCATTTGTAAAAAAAGCATGACTTCCAGAAGATATCACATGGTATGCAACAGACAGTGCTCCAGCACTATGTCCAAACAGTGTAACATTGTGTGGATTTCCGCCAAATACTTCAATATTTTCATGAATCCATTGCAAAGCTAACATCTGATCAAACAAACCGGCATTGCCAGGAGCATTTTTGTTTTCTGGCAATGCCAAAAATCCAAGTGCCCCAACTCTGTAGTTCATCGATACAACAATTACATCTTCATAATAAGATAGTATATGTCCATCATAAATATCTAATGATGTTGTACCTGACACAAAACCTCCTCCATGTATAAATACCATTACTGGGAAAGGTTTAGATTTTGATGAAGGGACCCAAATATTGAGAAATAGGCAGTCTTCACTCATTTCATTATTTACTAGCCACATTGCTGTGCCAGTAAATTCACTGTAGATGTCTTGCTTATTCTGGTAGCATGATCTGCCAAATTCTGTTGCGTTATATGTGCCTTGCCAAGGTTTTCGAGGCTCTGACTTTTTGAACCGCTGGGCTCCTGTTGGTGGTTCTCCATAGGGAATTCCTAGGTAGGCTGTTACAGAACCAGACAAAACTGGTAAGTGAATGCCACTTACTTTTCCTTGTTTTGTTTGTACAATTGTGTCATCTTGAGCTTGAGTATATAGAGCATATGTCACAAGAAGATATATCTTTAAAAATCTGACCTTTCTAAGTTCTAGCATGGTTTCTGTAATGTGAAAAGATATTAAATGGTTAGCATAATACACTAATAATTTATAAATATACAAAAATGTCTTCAGTTTATAAAGAGATAATACCCCCCCTTTAACAAAGCATGGATGGACAAGGTTCTATGAACCTGCACTGCAATGGCTACAAAAAAGCTTAATAAATGGAGCCTTATAATATTCTAAAACAGCAACAGATTTGCTAACATATTTTTCTTAAAACTTATACTGTATCAGCTAGATTATGAGTTTTGAGCTCTATAGGGAAATTAATGACCGCAACATTTTCGGCGTTATTTCAGCTCCCTATAGCGCTACTATTACAGGTTTTAAAAAAGCAGGCTAACGCGGGCTTTGACGTGCTCGTGCATGATTTCCCGTTAGACATCAATGGGGAGAACCGGCAAAAAA